>NC_091015.1:45014478-45261978 GCF_041296385.1 Aphelocoma coerulescens
TAGGGTTCAATATCAGTATGTTATGAAAAAATATAAAGAAAACATGGGAAGAAAACAGCTCTTCTCACACTTTCATGTCAAGAGGAAGACATTTAGAGCTAATCATCTCTTATTTATTACACCTTTTTAAACTGGAGCCCTGTTCGTAAATGATTGTTAATCACTGACACACACTCATGCCTTGCAACTTACCCTCTCTTTCTGTGCATCTCTGATGAATTCAAAACTAAATTATGCTCATTACTTTCTGAGCAAAGGATCCCCATAAACCTGATTCAAAACTAAACTCAATGAGAAAAAAAAACCACAAGGAAAAACTTTCATGGATCCAAGAATTGTGTAGGCAGTTTCAGAACAGCTCTTAACTAATCCTACTATTTATTTATATAGATGCTGACCTGAGCTATAGAAGCAACAGCTAAATCTGAAAAGGGGGACTAGAGATGAAAAGAAGTCTCTTTGTTAAGTACTTGTCTCCTTATATGATACTTATTCTTTCAACACATGGGCCATTTTTGTAGACAATTTGACAGCATGTATTAAAGGTTTATCATATGCTTTTCATTTTCCTTTAAAGAACTATGATATAGCACTCCTATATTCAGTGAAGACAAGTTTTTCTTCCAAAAGAATTGTAACCTATCTTTTGAACAACTATCTCTTGGCAGCATATTTTTTCTTTTATTGGTATTTTACTGCCCAGCCTGTATGGTTTCTCCAGTCACTAACACGGGATGGTGTGGCTAGCAACTTTACCAATGACCAACAAAGCAGTGCATTTTATGAAATCAAATGTAATAGCATTACATCCCCAACACAATCAGCTTAGGTTGAGCCATGTCTCCCACACAGTGCTATAAACCAGCTACGTCTGTTGTATTACAGGCACTGATAAAGGCTGCTTATTTGATGAATGCCATTTTATTACTCATCTTCTATGAATCTTGCTTTCTTTCTTGCAGTGCTTTTTGTAAGAATCCCACTTCTCCTATCTGAAATCTCCATATGCATAAACAATAAGCTTCACTCTGATGCTACTACATGATTATCTGGTGTTCACTTTTCCACTCCTGGGGTTATTAAAACTGCCTAGCTTAGGCTTCTTTAAGATTTCTAAGTCAAATTAGGCTTTACAGACTAAAACTAGAGGCTGAAATTGCTTAGGCAATGACAGAGAGAAACAGGTGACTCCATAGAGGAGATTCAGTGCTTCTCAGCCTGATAGCTGAGGCAGACCTGGCCAAGAGCTGAGAAATTACAGAATGTCACTATTGGCTGCATTCACTATCAGAGAATCCATACCAACAGATTTTACTGAATTGTATATTTTTCACCTTATTCTTCAAAATCTATTTATAAAGTCAAGCATGGAAAGAGAATTATTCTGTAAACTATAAATGGCACTGAAATTCCAAAGAAAGGTAGGGAGTACCACTGAAGCCCTGCTAGGCACTGCAATAAATCAGAAGCGATGACTCAAAACTCTCGAATGGCCATAAGAAAGCTTTAATGCAAACACACTACTTCTATTATATGTTGCAAAAGAAACAAAAAAAAAATTCTCAATGAATGATTGACTCCAAAGAGTATAAACTAATTTAAAAACAAAATTCATGCTACTATATTTCAAAATCCTTCTTTTTTTTTTTTCTCTAATGTTATGAACCACAGTATTTGAAAATGGGGTAATTTTGTTGCGTAAGCAGGCTTTCTTAAAGAACATTTCAATGACCCAGTTATGTCTCTGTTTTATTTTTGTAATATTTTTATATGAACTAGGATAAGACTGCAGTTAAACGCTGTTCTTCAATTTATTTTTCCATCTGCTTTTAGCTGCAGGATAGCATATTTTATCACATTTGATATACGGGGTCAAAGGAATAAAAAAATTAACCCTGTATTTTTGCATAAAATGTATAAATAAATTCTGATGGTGCAAGCTCAGCAAGTAGAATATTTTTACTACTTCTATCTTGTGATAATGTTTTTGTAATCACTTATAACTCAATCGCTAACAACTGAATGCCGTTTCCTATGTTATTAACACAGCTCTACAAATCACAGAGAAAAATCCAGGATCTGAGCAAAAAAGGATGAAAGGTCGCATTTTTAGAAGGTAATCTTTTCACACATACAAGAGGCAATAGGCCAAGTCACTTAGCTCTTCCTAGCTAATCAAACTGCACAATTTCAGCATAGTGGTTCTTTTTTAGATGTAGGTGGTGATAAAATGATCCTCAGCTTGGGAACACATCCAAGATACATACACACTCCCAAACACCTCCCCCTACTCACCCCACCTCCAGTTGATTTGAACACAGACATACTTATCAATACTTTTTAAGGTAGCAACCATGCTGATGGGGACAATTATGAAACGAGAGAGGTCACAGTAAATCCAACTCGGAGTATGTGACCAAAGTTACGTGGGGAAAAACTGAACTAGTGTCAGCATCAAGCATCTGTTGCTGCTGGTGTGAGGACAAAGCGAGTGCCAGAACAAGGAGGCAGTTTTGTAGATCTACTGTTTGTCAAGTCGCCCACTGAAGCAAGCCTCAAAATCAGTGTGTGTACTGCGGCCATCTGTTTACTTTTCACTAGCAAAACTCTTGACTCTTACCATCTCTTTGAAGTCATGGTCAATGTCAAGAAACAGGTACAGCTCTGATGATCATGCATGTTTTTTTAACTTGGCGGGGGAAAATAGGAAGGAGGAAGGAAGACAGAAGTATGTAATTAGTTTATTAAAAAAGAGGGGATTACAGGAAAAGGATCTTCATTTATTCAGATAATATTATGCCCCAAAGGGATTAAGCTATCAAGGTATCATGAAAGCAACTAGTGAAAACAGGAAGACTAGTCTGCCACAAAATAATTATTTATTTACTCAGCTGTGTAACAGAGAGCTGCTGAATTGACCTGAACTTAAGAAACTTGTTGATCTCTTCTCTCTGGTGACCAAAATTAGAATAGATCAAATGATCTGTGATAAAGTGGAATTAAAAGCTCGAAAACTCCTGAATCACTACTAAACCACCCACAAACACCCTAATGCTAAGCTCAATTGCTGATTAGTTTCACTGTGCAAACTCCCCATAGAGAAAGCCACTGTCCATTTACCAGTGCTGTTCATGTCCGCATCTCCTGAATCTTCACCCATTTTAAGACTCTCTTTTTTTAAGAACTAACATATTCTTGCTCTAACCTGTACTATGCAATTTTGTTTACTTATGTATCTTTTTGACTTTCTCCCTTTTTCACTTGTGTCATACATCTACTTGCATTTCCTCTCTCAGGAACCCCAAAAATTCCAACTGAGATTTTCCTTTGAAATTTCTTTCATCTCTTTCTCTTATTTTAATGTTCCATAACTCAGAATTCTGAAATTTCCATTATTTTCAAATTTTTTTTCTTTTCCTCTGTCCCAGGTCTTAAAAGGGACTATTTAAGTGAGAACCCCAAAATACCAAAAGTCAGGTAGCGTATGATTTCCAGATGTGTGCATGTGGCTTCCAGTGTGGGGTAACCTGCACTAATTTCATCAAAACATCCAAATATCCTTTGATAGAAGACATACTTACATTTCATACAGTACTCAAGAATTTAGGTAAACTGCTTCAGCAGTAGATATTGCCAAATAATTGAAAAAATGTTCACATACTGGGTGAAGGTATATGGTATGACTTGTCCACACCTACAGAACTTTGAAAAACCTCGATTCTTTTTATATTTAAATGCTTGCTGGAGAGACGCCTGTGTATGTATACAGGTTTGTATTTTAGAAGCACCAATAAACAAATGGATATGCTGTGTTTTTCAGCCATTGAAATTTGAAAATGAATTCTGTGCAGAAGCTAACATTTTTACAGTTGAATCAGGTCTTTCACCTCTGAAACAACTGCAGTACTGTTTGCAGATAAAAGAGATATTGCTCCTGAAAAATCCTATGCACAACATTTAGAAAAAAAACAAAAAAAAGATGTAAGCTTACTGTCATGTGCATAGTATAGAGGCTATAACTTTGGAGAAATACAAGGTGTATTACAACTTCCTCTAAAAAAAAGAATGCATCTTTTGGAATTGTTTAAGTTCGATATTTCCACAGAGAGAGCAATCACTAAAATTAGTGAAATGTTTCAAACTTCTTATTCCACAGAATAACCTGACGAAAGCAGACCACTCACTAATAAAGTGCAACTTAATAAATCATGTGAAATCTTATTTTGTTCAAACCCTTACTAACTCCTAGCACCATCTGTTACCATCAAAACTATATGACAAGATATGATATATAATTAATAGGTAAACAACAATCTAATTAAAATGGACAAATACTCCATGTTCCTGCCATTTGGGAGCTCTAATTACAGACTAAATTTTAAGCTTGAATTAAATATTTAAGCTGGAAAATTAACTTTCCTTCTCGAGCCTTGAATACATTAATACAGATATGTGAAGCGACTTCCTGATGGGAACTTAAACATGTAATTTAGTTTCATCAAAGCAGTTACTAATTGTTAAGCAGCAGTACCTTACCATATGTACACAATAGCTATTTAGAGCCGAAAAGGTGGTTTTAAAGTACCCCTCTGCAACCCTTTTCTGACATAAATATAAAATGTATATACAGCACAACAGTTTACACTACACACTGAAAATAAATTACATAGAGACTTCAGCTTTCAAATGGGTCTTAGCATGCATAAGTCTGAACAGATCTAGATAAACAAATGTGTATTTTTGCTGCTGAAGAAACTAAAGAAAGTCTAGAAAAGTTAAGATATTTTTACATTCTACTTACAGAATTTTGAACTTCAGAGCAAAAACATGCAATTTGCCTGAGCCATCTAGCAAAACAAAATGCTGAAAAAACCAGGTGTTTCATCTAACTTAATAGACGATCCAGATTTTCTTAAATACTATATCAAATAGAGAGAAATATGAATAAAACTGAGAACAGAATTACACAAAACATTGTTAAAAAGGTTCCAAGCATGTAAGTGGTCAGAATTTACTTAGGATTCTAAGGATTTTACTGTAGCACAGTAGACAATATTGTACTAGGAATTTTGAGTATTTGCATTCTGACCAGGAATTGGATTCTAGGTGCTTAACATTGCCCACCAGTCAACAGACTTCACTGTTTTAGGAAAAAACCCAACACACCTTCGTTCTTTATGTAAACCACAATAATTTCCAAATAGTTCTAAGTTGAACTACCTTGCAAAGCATTTCCCTCATCTTATGGATACAGAGTTTGAGGCACATGGATGCCAGGTGACACCCACAACCATATGTCAAGGCTCCAATGGTGTAAAATGCTCCACATATATGGAACACTATGCTTTTTTGTGTTCACGTGGAGCTCTTTTAAGGGAGGCACACAAAGATTTCAGAATGGTTTCAGTCAAGACTTGGTTTTTACATACTCACATGGCCTGAGTCTGTGACATAGGAGAAACAAGAACCCAGATTTCTTATCTTCAATATTCTCTTCTAATGCTAATATTCTCCATCCACACAACAGATAGACATTTGACTTGCTTTACTTTAGATTCAACTGCAGAACAGCAGAACATGATGTTAAGAGAAATGGTGCATTTGTATTTTTAAATATCCTTGAGATGGTATATTACTTCCAACAGTGAGGAACAGAACATAAAGAAGCTTCATCCATTCATCTAGCCTTAAGAATTTTTAATTCTGGCATAAATACAGAGGACAAATGAATTACTGGGCCATGACTTCATCAAGGGATTCTAGTGACATCGAAACCAAACCTCTAATAGTTTGTGATGTCATTGCAAAGCCTCAAGGGATTTCTTGTTCCATAATTCAGAAGAACATGGCAGCTTCTCAATTTATGTAGTTAATGGACTGGAGACCCAGAATGTGCTTTAGGACCTTCTCTACTTCTACGACTCCCTCACTGCTGTCCTTTGTCCCATTCCTACAATATATATAATTTTACTCTTCCTATGTGATAGAAGTACACTGGCAGTTTACAATAATCAAGCTGATATTTTCAGTTACACAAACTCAGATGCTTTTCTTTCTACAGAGTTTTTGGACTGTATACATACTATCTTAAATATTGCAAAGCCAATTATTTTAACAATATCCATGTTTTCAACATATTTTCATAATACAGTCTGTGAACCTATTTTAAAATGATTAAATAATTCTTATCAGTAAAAGAATAAAAATTGCTGAAAAAAAAGACTAAAACACTGACTTGAAAACTTAGGTATTATAAATCTCTCTTAGAGCCACATTTATATGAATTTCAGCCATGTCTCACCAACCATCACTTCCTCTTTGTTTCTATCTCCATGAGTACTCCTGAGCTACTCAGGCCTATGGCTCATGCTCCAATCCATACTTTCCAAGTTAGTAGGGTCATTGTTATACAGTCACAGTGATAAAAGACTCTGTACAACACACATTCACTGTTGTACTACTGGGTGCTGAAAGCAAGCATGGACTCCTCTAGCCATGTGCACTTAATTCCTTTGGCCAAGCCAACTGGATGGGAGAAGTGCATGATTCTGTTGTTTCAAGGTGGGAACACTGAACAGCCCTGGTGAGAGCAGAAAAGGACAGTTTTTCTCCCAAGCCCAAGCAAGGAATGAAATTCATATACCAAATGAAGATTCTGCTTGTGTTGGACACAAGAAAGGACAAAGATATGCTCTGCTACCTTGCAGCCATTAAAACCCACCTTCTTTTAATTCTATTAGGTTATGTTTTGAACCACACTCCGATTACAGAGAAAGACGGCTGCTAGGCAAAACCACACACCAAGTTCTGGGGAGCACTGTCATTCCCTCTGCAGTCCAAGATACAGTCATATTCTCTCCAGGGCTATTTATAAACCATATTGTAACGTACATGTGCCATGGATCCTAATGTGAGGAAAATTATATAGATATTCAAAGCATGACATATTGATTCAACATATTGAACGGATTGTTTTTTCCTCTATTTATTTAAATGATTATAATAGTTTATAGTGAGCTTAGCCCTTGAGACAGATGGTTGTAAACTCAAAATTTAAGTTTTAAATAACTGTATTAACATGAAGTAAATGATTTTATCCACCACCCTCATTAGAAGAATGAATTTATCTTAACACAGTCTTTAACCCTCTCCTGAATTGTTTGTGACTATTTATCAAAGAAAGTGAACTTTGCAGCTCATTGACTGGTGTTTTAAAATGTGTCTCATCAAAATGTGTCTGATAACCACAGTATTTTTTTACACTGTGTTGGGCAAAAGTAACCTTGGGTTTAGGGCGAAGAGGGGAACTCTACCATTACCCATTTTGAAAAGAGCCTTAAATTTTAAGTCTACAGTTTATATCTCTAATTCTTTCCAAGAGATAATGTCTAAATTACCAGGAACAAAAGCATAAAGTAAAAACCTCTGTCCATAATTCATGCAAGCAAATAAAACAGTTTTCCCTTAAAAGACTATAGCACTACAAGATTTATGCCCGTGAAAAATATTGAATTATATTTATCATACAAGAGCTTTATTCCTTTCCATCTCCCAATTTTATGAGCATCTCCTTTGTCCTTTCCCTTTTAGCCCTCTGTCATTGCATCTAATACTGACTTCCGGGTTTCACTCCTGGACAATGTCAAAGCAGAAGAGATCATTTTGCCACTCACTCAGTATTTAAATACGATAACTGATCTTCATGACAGTAACTCCCTTTGCATAATTAAAAAAAGCATGCATTGATAAACGTGTGATCCATCCAAGCCTGATGATCAGTCAGAAGCTTGCACAAACCAGTAAGAATTCCATTGGGTACTTCTACAAGATTCACAACAGGTGGATGGAACTATGCCAGCAAGTGGCAACTGCTCAGTGTGGGTTGACAGGTAGAATGAAATAGTTAATCCTGAGGACCAACACTCAAGTAAAACTTCTTTTAGGGGGGTTTAATTTGAACTGGTCACATTCAGGACCAAAAGCCCCCTAGCAGCTATTACAAAAGAAGTCCATTTACACACTGATGGTGTGCAATTTCCAAGTTAGCTTAATCCAAAAGAAATCAGTTTTCCCAATGCTAGCACAACTCTGCAGTATGATCACAAGCACAGTGGGGACAATCTGCTTCAAAGATATATTCCTGATCCACACCAAAGGGCTAACCTAGGACCACACCAGGAAAATCAAACATGCTTTCAATCAAATTGTTTACTTAAGGGTGCACATAAAGGTCCAGCAAAAATGCTAAAGTAATAGTGAGTCAGGAAGCTCATGTGCATGTGTTTTAGGCTGCTTTTTTTAGTGAGTAAAAAGTACGAAAAAGAAATGCTAAAAAATAATATTTATGAAATCAAACTGAGACATTTTGTAAATATGAGACTTTTTTTTTTTAGCATTTAAAGGCACTTAATAGGGGTAATCATGTATTTCAGAATAATTTTGAAGATTTTTTCCTGTTAAACTAATACACCAAATTTGAAAATTTTTAGCGAAATGACTGTTCCACTATGTAAGATAAGAGAAGAAACAGCAGAAAACTCACAGTGAACAGCTATTAAAAAAATTAAGGTGATGTGCTGTACTGTTATTTTGGAAGTTCCTCTATTTTTGTATAAGTGATCTTAAGGATATCACATCAGTTAGTTTCAGGTATCCTTCTCAGGATTTTTCACAATTCCCAGTAGAGGCCAAATTCTTGGGCAAAGACATACATTCTGACAAGCTCTCAAAAGCAGCATCTCTGCAATGTGCATTTAGACCCACACCTGAGCCAAGAAGATGAAGACCTCCATTTTACAGCTTAACAAGTGCTTCTTAGCATTACTCTGCATTCTTCCATTATCTATTTTTCTTTACTAACAGTGAGGCAGAATTTCTAATGCCAGAAAGTTGTTACCAGTAATAACTGCTCACTTGGGATGGGCTCTTTTTACACTGCTTACCTCCTTTGATTTCAAGAGCCTGATATGAAAGTCTTAATCATAAGTCACTTATTTCAGCATTTTTTGTAATTATTTAGGAGTTTCCTGACAGAGAATAAAGATCTTCTTTAGATATACAGACTCCTGACAATTCAGAAATTAGTGTACTCCAGTACTATGCAATAACCTTGAGTTCCACACTGGTTAGAGAAACTTGGCCAATTAGGTTACATGTTTAATTAATTACTTAAAAGAAATAATACAATAGTAAATAAAACTCTGAACCATTTGCCATAAATAAATATATTCTTTCAAAAGGCTACTAAAAATTCTTCATAGAAAATATTATTAATAATAAACTATTTGGCTAAAGGAGTAAACACTGTCATGAATCACAAAATAAGTGACACAAAATGAAGTGCAAAATATTCATGTAAGAAGAAGAACTAGATACACAAAAATGATATTGTACATGAATTGCTTTTGGGTGCAATTATCTTCCTCACATGTTAATATAATTTTGGCATCTTATTATATGTTTTATCCCACAGGGAATTTTAATTCAGAAGCACAATTATCAATAAACTTGTCTCACAAAAACTACCAGTCTCACCTCCTAGTCTGATTTTCTACAGTCCTCTTCTGTGCAGGAAGAGAAGTTTAGAGTATGTGGGCTTCCTATGAGGGCAAACACTTCTCTTGTTTACTATGCCACATGATTTATAACAGCCTTCTATTATATGGTGTCACTCAGAACACACAACAGCCATTTCATATTGATTAAAAAGCATTTTAAAACATTTTATCACATTTTAAAATACAGCCTGCATGTTCAGCTCCATTTTTTGATACACACAAATACAACAGATAATAAGCGTGGGAGGCATCACAAGGAGATTGTAAAACAAATACTTTGGCCAAAACCACAGGGCATTCTACGCCTTCAATCAAACCACAGCAATTAATATGAAATTCTAAATACAGAATATAATGCCACATAAATAGTATAACAGCCAAGTCCTGTCTAAGAAGCCATATGTTTTTTCCCATTGTTCAAAAAAAGGAGATGACTTCCCGTCACTTATGTTTCTGATTAGCAAGGTGATTTATGCCACAATCACTAAAAATGCCAGCAAGTGAATGAGAAAATGCATAGTGACTGCACCAGATGTGCACAATAAACAGGAATCCCATTGTAATCTCTGGTACTTAGTTTATATGAAGGTAATGTAAGAAACACTCTTGGATATGGCAAAGTCACTCTTTTTTTACATTTGACTATAAATGATATGAAATAAATTGTGTGTTTTATACTTTATGGCATGCATACATTGATAAATTAGGTACAGTTTTGTATCCCAACTTATCTACAAGACAAACCTGGCTAAGATCATGGGGATTAATTGCTTCAGAAGTGTGAAATGCAGCTTTTCCATTCTTTTCTGCACACTCAGTGAAGAAACAATGATTAATCACTGTTTAACTATTCTCCTGAGGATCTACAAGATTGCCAAAGCAGGACTTATCCTCATAAATCCAAAAAACACAGGTTTAGATTTGTTGCCAACAACTGAAAGAACATGAACTCAGAGCCATTCGTTATCAGATTAAAATAATGTCAAGGCTTTAGAACCCCCTACCAGAGCAAAATTCTTTTTAATTTGCACCTAACAATGGGAATTGGAGTATCAAACCAGATTTAAGAAACATATATGTATTTGTATATATGAACATATCTCCCATTATCAGAAGTATAACATCCTGATGATACAACCACTTCCATTAATCCAGCATAAGAGAAGCAGCGTCTTTAAGTAATGTTTCCATTGATATTAAGTCTCAGTAAATAAAAAAAAACCCAAACAACTCAGTTAAAATTACATGCATTTCACTAGCTTGCAACAAATCCTATTTATGTATATAAATAGTTTGTTTAAATGTCTGAGAATTTGTTTAGACATCTTAACTTTTTGATAGAGGACTGTACTCATAACAGTGCTTAACATTTTTCTAACCACTTTATAATCAACATTTAATAAAATTCACTGTGTTTAATATGGAATTCACTATGCAAACAGATCACACAATCAAATGAAAAATGCAAAAATTACCTGTTTAAAACTTTCTCCGTTTAAAGAAGGTATTCATAAAAATGCAAAAATTACCTGTTTAAAACTTTCTCTGTTTAAAGAAGGTATTCATAAAAATGCAAAATTTATCATGGAAATAACAGACAGTGCTGCACAGACTCTGGCTGTATACAACAGCATCAGAGGATTGACAGCCTTTTCTAAAAAGTTCCAGTTTAAGAATTTGAATATCTATTTCTGCCTTTAAAGAAACGAGAATAACTGATGTCAAGCGCTGTCTAAAGATTCCCCCAGGAAAAAACCAAACCAAAACAAAACCAGAAAAACCCCACCACATTTAAGTTATTGTAGTATTAGGAAAGATAGTTTTATCATTCAAAAATGCTGTGTCAGTAACAGGCAAGCTGATGTGGGAGAGAGGAATCCATGTCAGAGTTCCCAAGTGCCTGGGAGCTAGAGTAAGCAGGTAAAGCCTGTTGCTGACCAGTGGCTCTGGCCTGTAGCTGTCCCCACTGTGATCCCTGTGCTGCTCTGCAACCTCCCATATCCCCAGCTGCTCCCATTCCCCCACTCCCCCATCATGCTGGGGGTTTTTTCCCCAAAACAAGTTAATGCTGATAAGGTCTCCTACTTGGCTGTAGGCAAAGTCTAAGAATGACTAAGTGGATGCTGAAAACCTCTTGACCCTGCTGTCCACCTGCAGCATTCTGCTGCAGGGAGGGGTACCTGCAATACCCCACAATCCCACCCTGGTGCCTTCACTTTGTGTTACACACCTCACAGATGTAGCAAGCTTAGCCATGGAAATTGGGGTGCTCAAATTTTAATATGGTACTGTAAGAGCCATTAGCTACAGAAAACCCACAGTAAGTAAGGGATGTATTTCTTAAAGTTATTTCTATAGATGTGACAGTGACCCAGAAGCTACCATGAAAGGACAAACCTTCTCTGGGTGACACTGGCTTCAATGCAAGGATAACCACAAAGGAGGAAATTGAGTTTGATGCAAACACTCTAAGCACACTGCCCAGGCTGAGAGGCTGGCTAACTACATGAGCAACACGTACTCACCTCGAGCACCCTTTGCTTGCAGCATGTATGGATTTTCTGACATTTCTCTAAGTTTCACAAACTGAAAAACCTTGATTGAGTCCCAGGTCAGTGGACGTGTTTACAAGCTTGTATCCTTCTCAGAGACAACTGAAAGGTAGATTTATAAACTCATCAAATTTAGCTAGAAACTTCAGGCACTAAAGAAAATGCTTCACTGGCATTTCAGCTCCTTCTTCAGATCAGTTCCTAGGGAGGACCAGTATCCTCACTTGAATCCCACAGTACAACTAGTACCCACTCCTGTTTGTAAAGCACTTCAAGACTTCCAGCTACAAATATTAACCAGCCTGTGTTTACTAGGATTTCCAACTTAAGTAGCCCAATTTATACTTCTTCCTGTTCCAAGAAACATTTGACAAATATTATTCTACTGTTATTATCTACTTTCTGAGGTTGAGGAACACTGTGGAAAGACAAAATCAAGTCTGCAATGTATCCCCTGCCTAGAGCAAGAAAATAATTCTCTGCTAACTTGGTCATTAAACACAAGTCTTTACAAACTCATACAGACTGGGATTAACTGCTCACAGAAGTGGTTTTACCTACAGGTTTTAACCTTATTTACCAAATTGAGGTATTGAAAACTATTCTTCCACCTTCTCTCCAGATATGCAACTCTCAGTACCTAATTAGGAGGAGTGGAACATTAGAATTATTGTGATGTTTGTAATTTCTGCATTATTAGTTTTAGGTTTGCTTTAAATATGTTTCACAATGCACTGGAATGTGTTATCCTCCATATTAAGTATACAATGTGAGTGAGGGGGAAAATACCTGAAAACAAGGATATTCAAGAGTTATGGACCCTGGTGCTATCAGAGTAATTTAAAAATATGGATTAAGATTTTACTTTGCAGATTGCTAACAATGCAATAAAACAGCAGACCTTCCACTGTTACTTTTAATGTATATTATTTTTTAATTATAGGCACAGTGTATTTCTGACAAATTTCTTACTGAACAATTATAAGCATGTATGGAAAATCAGATTACATATTAAAGAAAGTGTCTGATGCATCTGTCTATGTAACTCTTACTGTATTATTCATAGCAAGAGCAACATTTTTACCTACCTTCAACCATTTTTTTTCTTGCTATTCAGCTACTGTAATAACTTTCCTTCCTGTTGGACTAGTCATCAAAATATTAAAGGTGCAGAGAAACCAGGAACATATAAAATTACAGAACTGTTTATGGAAACATGCATTGCTTGAAAAATTCCTCCAAATATTTTTGTAGCAAATCAAGAAAAATAATGTATGTTCTGCTGTTCAATGATACTCATCATCACCTGCTACAACACTACATGGTCACTTCAATACCTATTTTAAGAGTACTCTTGCTCCTGTGAGACATTCAGATTGCAGTAACAACACACTTTTTTCTCTCTCATTTTCATTCAGCTAATGAATGCAGACAATTTCCACCACTTCTCACTCCAGCTGGACTTCCAAAAGGTCTTCTACCTGAGCCTTCAATGCTTACAACGCACCTAGTGAAAAAATGCTCAACAATGTTTCCCCAGTAATACCACCAACTACTCTTAAGGCAGTAATACCATCCTGAGCTTTCCTGCATTTATTTCCCATAATTCAGTGAATTCCCCAGTCTCTTGTTTTTCACCCCTGTATATATATTTGCTAATCCTCAGGATCTCTAAAAATTTCAGGATGAAATCATTCCTTACAACCCTTTTCCTTGGACATGAAGCAACTTTCCCCAGCAACAAAAAACCATTCCTCTGTATTCCTCTTCTGGACGAATCTCAGACTACAGAACCAACTTCTATAGCAAAACATTTTAAGCATCAAGTTTCATTGCTTTTCATATCACTTATTTGCACTTTCTCTGCCTACCACGCATAACTTGCATACAGATACACATGCACACAAAAGAGACACCAAGATACTGCACAGATATTACTACTCCCCTGAATAAAGATGGAAAAGAAAAAGTATTAAAAATGCTTAACAGAAGAATGTTTGGCAAAAAGCTCCTTTTAAGATGCAACACAGAAGCTCACATATTAGCTCTGAAAGCAGTCTGACGATCCCCACCTTTGGGACTTAGGTTTGCACTACGACCTCTTTAGTGATGTTGCACAAACTCAGCTTTCACGGGGACCACTGTTACACCACACCACCCCTCAGAATCACCCCTAGCTCTTTGCAAGTGACAACTAGTACTGAATGCTTCAGAGCATCTTTTCAGCTACACAGACTGCAGTATCACCTTTATCAACAGGAATCAAAGGGAGTATTTATCTCTGTTGAATACAATAAGTACTACAGCCTAAAGTTGCTGAATGCTACGTCTGCTCTCCCACACATCTTGTCAACCAAAGCAGAGTTTTCTATGACAAGATTTTTTTTTTTGGTACACCAGACAGAGATCTCTCAAAAGCCAATCAGAAACCATGAAACAAATTCACAACAAAAACTAAGTTATAGCCAAAAGCCTTACTACCTTCTGTTTCAAACACACGGAACATTCCCACAATTCGGCATCATCTAGCATTGACAGATGGATGCACATACCTACAAAAATCATAGCCTTCCCAGGAAAGTGAATGAGAGAGAACTTCCCCATATAAAAATTCTCATCATATTAATGAGTATGAATAAATAGGGATATAGTATTAAAGCCAGTCATCCTAAGAAATATTTGGAAAATACCGTGATATGTATTAACTAGGGTAAGAAAAAAACCGTACAAAAAAAATCGCATGAAATACAAATGCTTACTGTAATACAAACAGTATCATTTTTACTACTACAATTGGATTTGTGAAAATGAAACATTTATATATATGTGTATGTATACACATGTACTTTTTTTTTTAGACCAGAGACATTTATTTTTTTCTCAAGTGTTTAGTGTGCTAATGCTCATAATAGTGTGAAAACTCTGAAATATAAATCAACTTGGGTAAAACCAAGATATATAAAAAACTGGGAAAGCCTGCTATGTTTTCTAACTATTTGGCTATTCAAAGAGTGTTATATTGGAATAATCAAGTTTTAACAGAACACAAACTTCCATGTTTTGTTCATACCTAAACTTACAATAAAAAAGTGATTACAGAAATATTTGAAAGCCAAAATATCTTAAGAGCATTATTTCTCATATATTTTGTCTCAGAAGGCTTTATCATGTCCATCTACTGGTCTCACATTTCATCCTTATCTTTGTCTTTATCCTTTATCTTACAGAATTCTAAACAGAAGAGCAATGAGGCAGAGGAGGCTGAATGCAAACTTTAGCATCATCAATGAGCCACATGTTTTGCCACAGATCCAGAGAACTAGCTGGCCACAGCAGAACAAGAATAACCAAGTCTAACTATATCTGGACAGTAACGAAGACAGACCAAAACAAATGGCACTTCGAGGGCGCACAGGGTTAATACACCGTATTTAACTTACAAAGTGATGTCATCATTTCTTTCACAAACTTTTCCTAATTATTTTTTATTGTTATTCATTGATGCCCAAATAGTAGCACAGATTCTTGGAAAGTCTGGTTCTGATTATGTTAGGTTGTGGTTTTCAAAAGCAAAGCAGCTGCTCTCTCCTAATTTCTTTCAGAATCTGGAAAGAAGGTCACTAGGCCAAGGAATAACAGAGAATGCTACATGAATGAACCACTGCTTACTGGCAGGAAAGGAGTTTCACTATGATCTATGGCCAAATAAAATTTCAGTAGCCATATATTTTTACTGAAGCAAAAATCACAGTAGTTCATAATACTTGTGGAAATGCACTTGAATTGCATATATCTACCTCACATCTAACTACAAGGATGGCTGAATGCAGACGTATTGCTCCCTCCCAATATCACAAAGCTGTGATGGTTACTATTTTGAGCTGGAGTTACAATTTTGCCATTATTATTTTATTAATGTTGGCAACAGTAAGAGCATCAGGGTACAATGACCACAGGTTTTTACTTTCAGCTGACTGTGGAGAAAAACCTGGATATCTCCACCAAAGCCAGAACCCATGCAAGTGCACAACTGAGTTACTTCCTTAAAATGACCAGGGCAGACATGGCATGGAGGTATTCTAGCAGGTGTGGGCTCAGTGGCTAAGGATACTCTTATTCCATTATAAAGTAACAATAAAGGAAATATCTTCTGGGGAAAAGAATCATCAGTATGTGCTGCCTGCTCATGAAAATATGTGAGTCTAACAAAGAAAAGGAAATAATATCTCAGAGAAAAATGGTGGCTCAAACAGGCTTCAAAGTCATCACTACTACTAGTTTGAATATTGAAGTTTCCAAAGTAGTTTTTTTTCCTGAAAATTTAAGATACACAGCTGGAACCATTTTACTCCTTGTCCCCACGAGATCTCACTCTTCCAATGTGAATGAATACATGTGCAGAGAAGGATTAACAAATCACTGATTTTTTTTCTTGTTTAAATAATTCTGTGTAGGCAACACAATTTATTGGTATAAAGTAGGATTTATGGTAATGTATTTCCTCTTCAAGACATAAATAAGATTTCTTAATAGTTTTCTGTAATTCATTTTCTTACAGTACCACATTCTCATACATTTACTAGCATAATGCATCTGCTAGAATAGCAATTGCGTACCCTGAACACTGTTTTAAAAAGTCTTCAATACTAACAATCCAATCTGCTACAATCTTCTTCCACAATTCATTGTCTACATTTTGCAGCCTTTTACCTGCCTACAGCATATGCTGGATTTTACAAAAAACAAAAGAAAAAAAAAAAAAATTAAATTTACAAAACAGAAACATACAAGGTTTCAAAGAATATGAAAGCTATCAAACCAGAAAAGTAGAATTTTATACTGAAATAATTACACAAAAATGTACAGAAGGCTACAGGTCTTTATTTTTCAACATTTCCCCTTACTTCATGTTATATTGCCTTCATTTTCTGAGAATTTAACTTTTCAGTCTCTGGTGGTGATAATTAGAAAACGAACTGCACATATGTCTGTTTTTTTAACGTGGACAGAAATTATGTAATTATTCAAATTATATCAGAATTTATATTCAGAAAATTGGTTGTCAGTCAGAAGTGTCTTCTTTATAAAATGACAAAATGACTCCACTAAGAGCAGATGAATTCTAGCATGAATATCCACTTACAAAATTCTCTCTTCTGTTAACATGTTCTCAACATTTTAGTTGTCTGCTGGAGTACCTTCTACTAGAAAGTCTTAGGAATTTTTTTCCCACTGCAGAGGAGCTAAGAGAAATGAAGAGATCAGAATAAAGAATGGGGTATGTGAGAACATAAAGGACTTAAATTTTAAAATTTCTGCTGCCTAATACAATATCAATATGCAAAGAAACATTTTTTGCATATATGTAATGCTAGTTACCTGAAATACTCCCCATGAGTCTTACGATACAACCGATTCTGTCGGCAGTGCCTTTCTGAGGAACCTTCTTTCAGGAGCTCAATGGACAGTACACCAGAGGAGAGAAACACCCACAAAGGCAGGTGATATTCAGAAGGCCTATCTAAGGAGTTATTTTTCTAGTGCTATCCATGTAGCAGTTGCATAAATGTTCCAGATACAGACATACACATATACATGCACGGATAAAAGTTATTGTCGGTGTATAAGTTACTACTGTCCTGAGACTGAAATAATTTATGTAACATCTGTTTTCATATTTTTTCTAATTTTTTCTAATTAACATGCATATTAAATGAATAAATGCTCAGACCATCTATTTTTCTGCTGATTTTTTCCCTTTCCTAAGTCATGTGCTCCTGTGGGGTGCTCAGTATAGATGAAGCATTAAATTTGTTTGGAGGAATAGTGGATGCATAGTAAAGAAAATACTTCACACTATCTAAAAGAAGAAAATATGTTAAGAAAATAATAAAAAAATTGGCTACAGTGGTTTACAATATAAAAAGAAAGGGACTTTGCAAAAAAATCTAGTCTTCTACTCATGAATCAAAAGTGGAATGTCACTGACACCCCCACCCCTGCCCAAGATATGTCAAGAGTTTAGCCTCTAAGCTTTCAGCATTTCTACTTTCAGCTTGTACTAAAAAGCAGGGAGTAAAACTCAGAGCCTGTGCAAATCAAATTTTAGTGACGTAAGATGCCACAGCTATGCAGGTTTTTTTTCACTTCTCATTGTCAATACTTAAAATATTCACTTGACACTAAATAGTACAAAGCACTGAAAGTTATCTATATCAGAAACACAGCAAATGTTGCTATTACATTGAGCTGTTCACATAATACCAAATTGTTGAAGTCAAGTTCAAAATCTAAAACCTTGAGAAGACAATAAATTCAGAGGAGTGGAAATAATTTATCCCATTACATTTACTGGACTAAGTGGAAAAAAGTGTATGTTTAACACAGTCAAGATCTTTCTTAGTAGGCTTTAGAACTGTGAATATGTTTTAGTCCATCTTCCTCCTCCTATCTTGCCAAAAATCTAAAATGAAGAGCAATAAAAGCACACACTATCTTTTCTGTATATACTCTACATAAACACTGTTAGCTGTATATCATCTACATTTGTGTGAAGTTAAAAGCCATAATGCAATTCAAAACATAAAAAGAGGTGGGAAGGGAAGATCTTTGCTGTTTTGCTCTCATGGCAGAAGTTTACTCATCCCTACAGCCAGCATGGCCATCCTGTCCAAGCCTAAACCGACCCATTTTTGTCCTCCTGGGTCTGAATGTCTCTCATGCCTGAACTTCAGGCATTCCTGAGCTCGTCCCTCTTTAGACACTATGAAGAGAGAGACATATTCCTTGTTTGTCAACTCACCAGTAAGAAGACATGATCACTGCCTATCACCACTACCTTTAACTATCTTATCTCAGCACCTTCTCTCTTCAGGTTTCATGAGATGCAAAGTTAGGAAGACAGCCACAGTACTGTCTGGCAGGTGATCCAAGAAGCAGCCCAGAAAAGTGCTGCACCTCCCACCTTTAAGCAACCTGTTCTTGAATGGATGGGAATGGCACTGCAGTTAAAGGCAGGAGGCATTTATCTTTCTTCTCGTTAGCCCCTTTGCAACCTCAGGCACATACGAATTTTAAAACAGTAACCTTCTCAATTGCTATGAAAGAGAACAATCAGTCTTTACGTTCCCAAATCAGAAGTTGGACATGTTAATTTCTTTTGAACGCTCTTACACAATAACCAACCTCTAGATGAAATTGTAATTGTCTCAGAGTACAATAAAAATTAGGAATATGGACTCTCCATTCATACCTGAATAGCAATTTCACACATTTTAATATCACAACTAAACGAAGTGCACCTGATAAATATATAAATACTGCAATCTCTTGACTACAGTTATTACAGGTGGGGAAGACTTCAATGCAACTGAAACCTGGGTCTTTGCCAGTATTTACATGGAAGAGTTTAGCAGCACACATTCTGGGAGCAAAGCAGGACATTTAATACAGCCAAAATCTCTGCAATGATCATATTTCCTCAGCGTTCTGTTGATATCGTCCAAACTGAAGCACTCTTCAGCTCTTTTGAGCTTTCCAGACATCTTCCTTTACCTTTGCATGTTTTTAGCACAAAAAATGTTTATCAGCTTGAATACTTACAAATGTAGATTAGTAAGAAATGTAAATTGGGATTAATTAATGCATCAACATCCAACACTAATTCTCACAATCTTGCTCCAGTTAGAAAGTACCCCCTTGCTGGAAATTCCTCATTTGGCTGGTCAGATTGCTTCTTTACTGAATAGCTTCTTCACCAATGTCAAAGGCCTTGTCCTCCTTTTCCAATCCTGCCCCTCTTACTTCGGTGAAAGGCTTGACTTGTACTTTAGATTTTAACAGTAAATTCTGAACTAAAACTTCATTAGCTTTGCAAATATCTGAGTTACTCAACTGTTACCATGAAGGCATTTTAATTCTTTCAGGTGGCCCAACACTCACAGTTCCTATTGTACTTATCATTAATATTAATCTGCATATTAAGTAAAAAGATATACTGAAGACAGCTTCCTAGAAACCTGCTGAATTTTCCCTTTGCCTATTCTGGCAAGCCAGGGAACACAAGCTCACAAAAAAATGGAAATGCAAAACGCATCCAAAAAATGCATTGCTAATAAGACAGGATGGGAGTCAACATGAAGTCCTTAAATATATAGCTGCAGCATCTCTTGTACATAACTTTGTTTTTAAGTACTTGTCACCCTCACTGAGCTCTCTGCAGTGATGAACAGCAATCTGACTACTACACCCCATAGGTGCAAGCACTCTGATAACCCTTGCATAAACGAACAGAGCTACATTTCAGAAACACAATTTTCCTCGACCGGGAATCAAGTCCAAACCAACAATTTGTATCTTATTTAGAATTTTCTGACTATCAACTTTGCTCAATTTTCTCTGTCAGTTACATTTATAACCCTCAGGTTAGAGATTTGAGGATAACTGCATTTAAAAAAGTCTGAAAAACCTTCGCTTTTGCTGGTATTAGCATTGACAAATGCTCAACAAACCAATGTATTAATTTACCTAGTGAAGACTGCCTATGGAACTAGCTGGGAAAGGTGATCAAGACAGTCATGGAAATTTTTTTAATGGAAATAAGCTCACATATATGCTTACAAATTATGAGACCAATCTACAAAATATTTTGCGCGTACACATGTACAAAACATTTGTAAAGTGAAATTAAGTTTCCAAAGCATATCAGCTGTGTGAGTGCATATCAAGATTCAAGAATATCAGGTTAAAAGGCACCAAGCTACCTTGATTATATCCAGTATATTAACAAAGAGCTATCATCCCTATTTACTACCTTTTCATGAAACTGTGGACCACAAAGCACCAATTACAGAAATAAGTACCACTACATATTATGCTTCATCAAGTCTTGACTCGAATTTTGGTCACTGCAATTGGGGTATATTAAGTTTGCAAGTGGATACATGAAACCTGTGCATTTAAGGCATGACTTCTTGGCCAGGCAATCAAAGACATTCACCAGTGTAAAGATAAGAGAACCTGCTTGAATAAGGTTTGCATGTTTCCAGCTCTTAAAGTGGCATTAGCATCTTCTCATCAGGTGTTTGAAGCAGTCTTGGATGTACAAATAAAAAGGAGGCCTGAACAAAATGTTTACCTTTCAACTACAGTAGTTTAAAACATCTGCTAAAGGTACTAAGATCAGTAGAGGAAAATCACTCTCTTAAAAGACTGTCTTTACTGCTTCCTGTCTTCTCTTCATGGTCACCTGAACTTCTGGACTTGCAAGAAATGCCATATATTTGGCCTTCTGATTCCCAGTCTAATGGACTGCTTATACACCGTTGTACATCAATCTCCCCTAGAAGCACATCTCTTCCTGCTGTGGACATTAAGATTGCTATAAGCATTGCAGTTTTTCTGGTGATTCTAAATCCTTCATCATGGCCAAGCCACATTGGAGATTTTCTGCCTTCATCAGCAAACCAGAATCCCACTAAACGTAAGACAAGTAAAATGCACCTACTCACATGAACAATGGATGAAAACATAGAGTAGGAAAACCTACTTCTTCAATAAATCAGAAGAGAAACATATTACAATCATGCCTTATCTAGAAAGATGGGGAATAGATCTGTAGCTTTGAATGCTCAGCCCTTTCAGTTGTGAGGCGCAGGAGAAGGATCATAAGCTTGATGCTGGTAGAAAGTTACGCAGCCTCTGTGTGATGCCATATTCATACAGGAAGGATGACCTGCACTGAGCACACTATTGTCAGATACCTAATAGATTAACTACCTACCACTGTCAGATTTTTTTGTTTTCCTAAATTCCACTTTTCAAAATTAATTAATTGAAAGCATTAATTAATTAATGCTTCTGATATACTAAACATCTTCAACCGTAACTCACTTGATAACGGTTTGCTTTCTACCTGCTGTATTTTTGAAGCACATCAAGAAAGAAGTAATAAAGCCTTTGAATGTACATGGGAATGGTCTCTTCCTGTGCCAGCTTTTAAGGAAAATTGGATGAAATGACCATCTCATCTATAAAGCCAAGTTAAAATGGAGCAATGTGGCCATCTTGATCACAACACCATGAAGAAAATACCACTGTTGGTTTGTTCAAAACCTCTGAAACATTTGTCAAAATATGATCACATACTGTAACAGAATACATGCATACAAGTTACTGACTAGCAGCAGTTGGAAAGACAAACACAAACACATACAATCAGGTAGTGTGCATCATCATCTTTTTTAAGAGATACTGTCAAGAGCCTTGTTGACTGACATGCCTGTCATAGGCCCCCACAACACGATAGAAACATTTTAGCTCTTTTATTTCCTGTACAACTACCATATTAGGAGATTGTATTTCCTTTTTCGTGTTCTGTCCCATCTTAATAAATACTCCACATGGTAAGGGGGTTATTAATTCAGCCCAGCCTCTGGAGGAGCCAAGTTAAGTCTGTTTATATTAAGAGACTGCCTTGGTAAGCTGCAGGCCCCCAAAAAGCATATAGAAAGCTAGCATCTTTACAATGATTTACTGAAAGCAGCAGCTCGTTTTAATAAAACCATCCCAAAACATAAAATTGATTGAACCAACTGCTGTGCAGGGCATACACAACAGCTGATCAAAATCATTCAAGATTTTTATTCCTAGAATATCTCCACAGCTTGTAGAGTTTTTCCTACTTTATTATTTCAGTTCTGATACATGACTCACTTAGGCAAGCAGAAAAATTAAGGCTGACAGATATTCTGATATTTTTAACCAAAAATTTGGATAAACTCAAAATAATCTCCCGTGTGAAAAACCAAAATGAAAGCCAAATATACTTGATAATCACCACCAGTCTTCATAATGTAAAGATATTATCTTCCCAACTATCTCTTCAAGTGATATTAACATGTCTTGATTAATTGTATCCCAAAGAAGTTCCACAATACTCCATACAGATTACTGCAAAGGACACATTTCTTCCATTTCAAAAGGTTTTAAAGGATAGATTTATAATAGCATTACAATATACACACACACTCTCACACACATATATAACTGTTCTTTAAAAAGGCAGGAAAGATGAAAACTTTTTCCAAACTCCAAAGATAGCATTGCTAACTTTACTTTCCTTGCACAAATTATCACCCAGAAGAGTTTATCTATTTTGTTGAGCATAACAAAAAGTTCACCTTTTCAGAGTGTGCTACACGAAGCTTTGCCTGCCTTTTATATAGTGAAGTAATTTTATGGTATTGTGTCACAATGAAGGAC
Organism: Aphelocoma coerulescens; assembly: GCF_041296385.1. NCBI lineage: Eukaryota > Metazoa > Chordata > Aves > Passeriformes > Corvidae > Aphelocoma > Aphelocoma coerulescens. Next base: position 45,037,850 of record NC_091015.1, read on the forward strand.
AAAGATAAGCCAACTGTTTAGATTCCTCTCCTTTATGTTGTGGCTTTGATCACTAACAATGCTGCATGAACAGCCAACAGAAGGCTGACATTTCATAAAATATGCAGTGATAAAAACTAATACTGTAGCATCTGGGAGCGATATATAAAATGCAGAAATACACCTAATAACTGTGATCTTAAATTACAAGTTACTAAAAGCTAAATAAGCAGCATACCTAAAAGAAAGATTAAGACAGGATTTTTGTGCTTCTGCTCCTAAAAACAAATTAAAAAAAATTAATCCAAGATATGCTATCTATTATTCTTAACAATTCCTCTGGTTCCCTTGTATCTTAAAAGCAGCCCTGTAGAAGAGTGCTTTTTTGCCATATCATTAGGTATCAGCAGAAGTCAAACACTCTATAAGCCTTTTTCGTGCTGTATTAATGCTCTAATGCTTTGTGAAGTCCCCTTTATTGTCTTTTAAAAAATATCAATCACACAAAATACACATAAAACCTGATGACTGATTCTTCACTGTTATGTATAAAGCTGAAGCTCTATGATGACAAAAATAAGTAAAAATCCTTCCAATAAGCTGCATAAATTAAGTAAATCTCAGAGAAGAAATTACATTATTTTAATTTATTTACCTTAAGAACATTAAGAACCTGTAAGACAGGCCACATAAAATGGAGGATTACATCCTAGAAAGCAGCGAATCCCTACAGAACTTACAAGTCATTGTAAATAACCAAATGCTTTTTTTGCTCTTACTACTTTGCTGTAGCTAAGAAGCTAAAAACAATCCCTGGGTGCATTACAGGGAAATATATGGTAGTACTAAGGACCTGAAATTATCTGCACATATGGCATCACTGGAATGCTATAACCAAGCCTGGTATCTTTAATTTAAAAAGAAGTTGAAATTAAAAGGGCCAAAAAAGGAGTTACAAGAATTACAGTCAGGAAATCCTTCTTTTTATTGTGTGTGTGAGAGAGACGGATAAAAGATCAGTATATTTAGTTTATTTATAATAAGATTAGAGGTGACTTGATTGAGATCTACAGCTTAGTACATGCGGAGAAGGTGTAATAGCCAATAACTATCTAAGCAAGCATAGAAAAGGATAGTAAGACAGAATTACTGAAAAACATCAGACAAATTTGGTCTAGAAATAAGATGTCTTAATTATTACATCAGGTTAGGCAGCAACATAATGCACCTCTTTTTGTATATTAAATATCAAAGTAAAGGTGAAGTAATGACTTGGATTTTATTTTTTTAATGATTAATACTTTACCTTGACTTATATCAAATGGCTAAACAATCAAAATGATCTCTCCTGCACTGAAAACAGTTTAATACTAAAGAAACTGCAATAGTCAATTTACTTTAAAAGATAGTTTTATACAACATCTCTGTTCTCATTTATGATTCCATGGGTCAGACTTTAATGCAATTACTCAATATAAAAATTACTTTCTCTAATGTAACATAAAAATAATTTTAGGAAAGGATGCAAGTATATTATCTATCTTTACAAGAATACACCATCAAGAAACAAAGAGTGACTTATGTGGTGCAACAGGTTAAGTAGCTACTGGTCATCTACAGGTGTGTGTAACATTAATATGAAGCTGAAACAACTGCTCCAAATAATTTGAATATAATGGTGCAACATTTGCTTATGGCACTATAAAATGGGTAGGACTTCCTCAGCACAGTTATGAGATCTAGTAAAATACAAGGTCTAAAGATCTAATTGTAACAAGGAGAACATAATGAATTCAGCTTTTTAGTATTAGGCCCTCATTTAATAGCAGGGTAAAACGAATCACGTATCAGATGAAAAAAGAATGCAAGAGAAAATCCACATTTGGTGCCTAAAGAACTGTGAAGCATATTTTTGGTCTGAAAACACATACTGAAATTACAGTTTAAGTACGTGGGAGGCAATTGTCCTTGTGGTTATAATTAGTGTCCAAATTTAGGGACTTCAGTGCTTAATGCATACCCACCCGCCTGTTATCCTTACCATGCTTTTCTATGTCACTTAATGGAGATGAATACTCTTTTCCCACCTCATATTTACATCAAGGCTATTTAATTTCTTTAGGCTGCTATAATAGGTTAAACGGCAGTCTCAACATCACTCTTCATCTCCCACTGGACAACGAATGGCATTATAAGACTGAGAATAGATGAAGGCATATTTACATTCATAATGTTCTTGACTATAAAATTTATGTAAATTATGATTTTATATTTGCAAATACTATAATTTTCGGTTTCAATGAATACTTTACTACTCTTTCATCATTAACTTTCTATGTACATTACATGGAGAGAAAAACTAATGAAAATAAAGAAACTAAGTGCTGTGATCAGAGAGGGACAGGTCTTCTGCAAAAGGAAAAAAATGCTTTGTTTCTTAACTGATCTTACCCCTGTACAGACAGGGGGCTGGACTACACGTCACTGCTCATTTGAAGTGTGTAAAACCTACAGTAGTTTTTAAGCAGGTAACAACAAAACCAGATTTGCATTGACAGCTTGTATTTTAACCCCACCAAAATCTAACAACTATATTGCTGATGAAAACTAATTTTTTCCCCATCTGTATAAATAGTATTTTTTCTATTCATTGACAAAACACCATGGAAACACTATGTTAATTACAGAACTGCATGTAAAGTTTGGGAACATGTTTACAGATGTTACACAAGAATGAAAAACTATCAAAATATCAAATTTCATTAACTAAGCTATTGCTCCACCAAATGGATAGAATGATTTTTAAATATCCTTAGAGTGGAAAAAGAACTTTTTAAGAAGTTAAGAACATTCATCTCTCATACCTCTTGTGAGACATACACACACACAAACACACAAAAACTGTGTATTTCTATGCACACACTATCGTGATCTTTCTGTGATGGTCAGCTAAGTATTTCCTTTAATTTTATAACATGCAGCTCTGACTCAAAAAATGCATGCTTCCACAATGAAAAACTGGCAAATCAAATTGGTCCAAATATTCTAACATATTTTTAAATGAGGAAACTTTTTTTGTGTGTTTTGGTAAGAGCTTAGTGTGACATTTTCAGACTGCAAATGCAAACATATGTAATGAAACAGCTCTCAAACTACCACAGTCTTAGATACATATGTTATTTTTAAGGAGGTGACTCCTTGACACCTGAGAAGCAATATGAGAATGAAAAAATGGCATACATCTTAAGGAAGTAAAATTGGGCATGTAAGACCAGTTGAATCAGTTCTGTGTATAACGAAATTGCTGGTTATATATGTTGTTTTTTCAAGTTACTCAACAAGTAATCATTAGAAGACTCAACTTGAAATGCATGGACTGTGTATGTATTCAGAGATATATTTTAAAGAACAGTAAATTTTCTGGTCTCTCTTAGCTTTGTGCCTTGTAATAAAAATGAATCTAAAAGGACTTCAAGATTCTGTTCCAGTTTGACAAGTGGAGGAAGTATGGACTTGGAAAATGGCCCAAAGCATCATTCTCTTCCATTAAATATCACTTCCCTTTTCCTAGTTACTTGAACCAAATTATTTTTCTGTGTGAAGTACTAAATTTCCTAAGCTTCTGCTGAATGTCTGGAAAAAGCGAAATCAGTATCACTGCTATACCAGACCAAATTGTGGCTACCAAAGAAGAAACCCTTTCTCTTAGCACCCTACAAATACTATGAAAAGGAAAAGTTACTTTGTGGGACTTTTACCAGCAAGACCTTGAGAGATGTTGAGAAGACTGTCACAAACTCAGAGCTTGTTTGTACAGGAAACAGGGAAATCAATCTGATACTACTCCCTAGTACTTACCCCAGAGAAAATACTGAAACCTCAATATTAATTACAAAACTTAAAATAGTCACAAGAAACAAGATGCTGGAAGCTATTTTAATACTGGCAAAGTCTTATATGCAGCTTTAACTACAATTCTTCAAAGAAGCTTGCATATGAAATCTTCTGTATTTCCAGTTCCTGCATTGCCCACTAATGATACATTCAGGAAAGGAATTACATCTGAAAAGTAGTGTCAGAAGAATTAAGAAAACTGCATTAGCCGAATTTTCTTTGCAAAGAATCTAGGAGCACAAGGCATAAGATCCCTGTGTAGAGTAAAAATGTCATGAATTAATAAATTTTTTTTTTCATTAAATAGTCCATCCTTTTGATGATGTTTAATACAATATCTTTTGGAATAATAAAAATATTTTTATGGGAATATTTTAATATTTAAATGTGTCTTTGCTAAAAACTAAACATTAAAGTAAAACAAAACCATGATTGTTTCCCCCTAAAATGCTAAACCATGCAGGTTTCATAACTATAGTTTTCATGTACAGAAGTAACCACAATTCCATTCAACATTTACATTTCATTCATAAAATTGCATTTAGTAAGTGAAATGCATCTAGATATACAATTAGTCACTCACTATTCCTCTAGCTGGTTGCTAGTCACCTAGAGCAAAGTTTCACACTATAAAGTGTTCTCAGCTGGAGCACTAAATCATGATTAGACATAACTAGATACTGATTCACAACTTAAACAGTTAGCCATTTCTTTTGCTTTTGTCACAACTTACTTTTTACACAGCAAATGCTTTTTAAAATTTTGATGCCAAAATCCAGCTGAAGGTATTGGATGACTTTACTGTTATAAAAACCAAACCAAACCAAAAATACCCAACCCCAAAAATCCCACTGAATTCCTATTCTTTTCAAGTAACTATATTCATACTGAGAAAACTCAGTAACAGCCTGTCAATTCAGGAATTCTGTTACTTCCTATAAGTTAAATACTTTCCAAAGTCTGAATCTAAAAGACCAAAAAGAAACTAAGTGCAATCTGTGCTTTCAAGAGCAATGTGTAATTAAGGTCTCCCAACCATTTACTCAGGAAGAAATACTGTTGCTTCTGGATTTTAACTTAATTAAAATCACTTTCCTGTCAGATGGTATGAGTGTCTCCAAGCAAGAGTGTCTTGATCTACTTTTTGTTGGTACATTTTATGGGAAGAATACATTCACTTAAAAAGAAGAGCATTTTCTTCCTTTTCTATCCCTTACTCCTCTCTACCAAATGACAAAGAATAATGATTTTTTTTCCTCAGATCCAGCTTGGATCCCACTATAAAGTACACTTCTGGATTTTAAAATAATATAGGTTAATATGCCAAAACAAGTTTAGAACATTTATAATATAGAGACATTTTTGCACCTGATCTACAATTCCCTTTCAAAAGATAATAAATATTGCAAGTTTCAAGATACAGGTAACCTTTTCTATAACCCTAAGGCAGGCATGCTCCTTAAAAAAAATGATAAAACAACATCCAACCACTTCTTGTAAATCTAGTTGAACCATTCATACCAGAATCAACTCTTACTACAGTAATGTTTATGAGAAAAGATCTTAAAGGATCAGATACATAATATGGAGAAAACTACTGCAAAAAGTGGTGGCAAGATTTGAACTCTTTAAAAATGACAAATCTCTAGAAATTATGTTCCAAAGAAAGTGTTTAATATGAAGTTATGTAATGTACATAATGCAATGAAAGCTTGAACAAAACCACACGCAGCTGCTCAGAAAGTTCTGAGTTTTATATACATTCCACATTAATTTATTCAAAAATGACAGTGTGCTGGAAATATACAATAACTTCTGGCCACCATGGCTTCTATCACCTTAAAGAAATGCATAAAGTTCTATATTTACTAAATGTGTTTACTGAATAAATAGCACTAAGCAATGTGTAGAGGGTCTTAAAGTATTATGCAGTTGGTCATCACTGTCACTTTAATTTGGCTTTATTCATCTGCTTTCCATCAAATTACAAATGCTGGCCAGTCACAACAACTGAGAAATGCTGCTGTTTGCATTGCAGATCAGTCCCTAATACTGGACTCTAACAGCACATGGCTGGCATCTACACTGGCACCTGTCAGTATCACTCAGTACATGTTTAGACATTTAAATCCATATAACTTAAGAGCAAAACCCACTAAAATTCTGTGAACTTCCTTTAGAATTTGTCCTGGAAGTAAAGCACTCTGTAAGTCCCACAGAATTTCTTCAGGAGGAGGAGAGGGAAAGAAAAGAGAGCCAAGGATAGCCATGAAATAGCATCCCTTCCCTTCAAGGGAAATTACAGCCAATATTTTAGATTTTTTCTTTGTCCTTAAAACTTTACTGGAACATTATCACAGGTCTAAACACATCAGAGACAACTGTCTGTGATTGTCACATCTATGGTAGGAGGAAAACTTCAAATACACCAAAACATCATTACAATCTTGTTTTTAACTCTATACACTGCTGGCAACCCAACTGTTTCTCCCCTCCATCATTTTCTTCATGCAGATATGCTTAAGGCTGCCACTTTTAATCCTTAAAGAACAATTTTAACAAATCCTTTTTAACTAATTCTGATTAGCATTTATGATCATCTGAGGTAGCAGTTATGTCTTACTGAAAACAAAACCAAACCAAACCACAAATTAAAGTCTTTTGACCAGGTTCAGTCAACACAACTTGTAACCACTGCAATGTCTCTGAAAAAGTTTGAAAGCCAATGAAATGCAGAGGAAACATTATATAATGAAACTTTCTAAGAGACATACATACTACTAATCAAGTAAAATGAAGGAAAGAAGCTGCTGTCCTCAAGTAGAATCACAGACTGGTTTAGGTTGGAAAGGATGTCTAAAGAACACCTAGTTCAGCCTCTTGTCATGGCCAGAGGGGTGGACATCTACTAGATCAGATTGCTCGAAGTCCTATCCAACCTGGCCCTGAACACTTCCAGGACAGGCACCTGCAATTTTCTCTGGGCAACCCATTTCTGTGTCTCAACGCCCTGATTGTAGAGAATTTCTTGCTTAGATTTCATCTAAATGTACCATCCTTTACTTTCAGAGACCTAAAGAGGCCCTGGTAAAAAGTCTCTCTCCATCTTTGTTATAGAGACCACTTTGAAGTATTGCAAGGCAGAAGTTCGCAATTCCTTTGTACTGGCAAGGGTGGTTTCGTGGTTAAAATGAAAATGAACTATAAAGCAGGCACCAAGCACAATGAAAAAGCTCTGCCAGAATCAGCTGGGCTCTGTCCATGGCCAGCTCAGGCTTCAGAGTCATGCTGCCCAAAAGGAGGCTCAGGAAGGAAATGGGGCAACATGCCAGGGCCAGGGGCAAGGGCGAGGGAGATGCAGTGCACAAAGACCACTGCCAGAGGCAACTTGACCTAACAAGAATGTGAAGCAGTACCAAATTTGTCAGCTACATAAAGTAGGTAAATCTAACACGGTACAAAGAGGAAACACAAAAAGGATGGGCTAACCACTAGTCCTCACCAGGAGGATCTGACAGCTACTGAAAATAAAGCCATGAGAATTACTAGTCCTGATTTGATACTATGTACCCTCGAGGGGAACTGATACAACCTGATTTTAGTGTTTTTCAAAATAACTCTTGATCCTGGACCTGTTCTTCCACCCTTTGAAACTGCATGTCCTGCAAGTTTTGCTATATCTACATCCTTATCATATGCATATCTCTCTTTTTCGAGCCCATCTCTGTAATACAGTCATAAATTAAACACAAGCAAACGGACCTCCAACAGCAGGAGGAACAGCAGCAACAGAAACACTGCAATGAATGCTGGTGTTGGGTCTTTTAAATACGTAAAAGTTCTGCTCATACAGATGTGTGATGACCTCTACGAGCTGCATAACAGTGTAACAAATGGGTAATTCACTTGCTCCACAAAACACAGATTACTGTAGTATTTAAGAAAAGATGCCATCTCTAATATAGCTACAAAACCAGTGCTTTTCAGACTGATACAGAAGTTTACTTAAATTTAAATTAACTGACAAATTATAACATGCTACCTATTCTAGAGCCTGTTAGACAATATATAAAATCACTTAAAGATTTCTTCTTAGAAAGCTCTGCATTTCAAATTATAAACACTTACTGAAATATCTAATTACCTGAGATATTTCATCTGAAAAAACCCCAAATTTAGTTTTCTTGATGCTTCATAACCCAGTTTATAAAACAAAGACTTTAGAACCAGGCTGCAAGCCAACAATTATCAACTATTATATGGGATTCAACTACTCCCTAAGTCAAGGAGCTATGTTTAAAGCTATATAGTATTTCAATTTCTTTACAAATCACTTCAATAGTGAAACTTGTTTGACCAGTTTCAGTATTAGTCAACATAAAAATACCTGAAACACAAGAAACCAAGAAATATTAAGTGAAACCAGTCTCAGAGAACACTGGAAAAATTTCAAGCAGAGGGAACTACAGGAAAATAAGTAACCGGCATTTAAAAATATTTTTTCCTCAGAGAAATTATCTGTCTTAAATATAGATTTAACAAATAAGAATAAGGAATAAGAAGTAAGGTGCACTAAATAAGCATTATCACTTTCCCACCAAAGAATTCTTAACATGATCTAATTTGTAGTCAGAACAATCTACAGTATACCAGTCCTGAAACAACTGTGCCAAGCTTACTATGAAGCAAGCACATAGATGTATAATTTTAATAAGATTATACCCATCTGAAATACCAGGGTTCCTCAAATACGTCAGTTGCAGTGCTCTTTTCTAAATTAGCAAGATGCATTGCTTTCTTCAATGAAATTTCTATTTTCTTGTTTCCTATGAAGAGCTGTAAGAGGGAAAATGGCCATGGACAGAAGAGATTCACTGTTTGGTAAATAGAAAATGAGGCAAGAAAAAAGAGATGCATTTTGGCAGTCTATTTTAATCATCAAGACAGAGCAGACAATTTCATTTTTCTTTCTTCCCTTTTCACTTTCCCTCATTAGCCACCAAGAAGCACCAGATCTAGTCACTATATGCATACTAACTGCATGGCTAAAAAAATCAAGAGATGAAATGGAAGGTAAAAGCAGCAGCCACAGCTTCCAGTTTGTGTCTCAAGTATCAAGACCTGCCTGTAGTCTGGCCTACCACTGAACAAGCCCAATACCTCTTTAACAAAGGAAAGATATCCAGCAGGTTACAGGGAAACCCCTGCTGCCTGAAGCCTTTTTCACTAGTCTGAATGCTGCCTCCAATATTTGGAGTGATAGACGAGGGAAGCTCACGCTACTGAACTTGGCTTACCTTGAAGGCACTATTAGGGAGAAGCCGAGTTTGTCAAAAACTTAAAGAAAGATCTCCCAGGTTTGTTCATGAGTATATAAAGCTTGTCTTACATTAAATGTACATTGAGTTAACCAGAATATTCAAAAGCTGCTAAAGCAATTTTCAAGAACAATTTTAACTGCTTTTTGAAAGACACATATTCTCTAGTAATAGGAAAAAAAGCTATTTTAATTAGTTTTTCTAAGCAACAAAATAAAAAGACATGCCTAAAATTATGTAGATCAGTAAAATGAGTTCATTGTAATTACTTACTATAGTGTTATAATGTAATTTTTTAATTTCACAATGTTGGATGCAATGAAAAATGATCTTGATATAACCTATAAGAAGCACTCTAAACACTTGGAAATGGTGAAATCGTATAATCATACATGCACATCCAAAAAGACTAGGCCACCAAAAGCACCAGTCTTTACTTCTCAACTCTATTTGACAGTTCCAAAATCCAGGCACACATCCAGAAGAACTTTCTGCCCCATGTCTGGTCAGTAAAGAAATTGAGGTTAACCTTTAATTTTTAATGTCACCTGCAGCCAGTGACTGCTTTTTCTAATGCAAGTGACAGATAAACAGCAAAACACTCCCAAGATGATACACAAAGCACCACATACCATAAGTGCATTTTTATTTTTATACCAACTCAATTTCTCAAATGGATAACCAATGTTCCTACTAATTTACATTAAGAATTGAGTGAGGCATGAAAATTGTTCTGATGCATAGGCTCTATTTCTTTAATGTACTGCATAGTGTTCTGTACTTTATTGCAACACTGGAAAAAAAGAACTACACTTAAAAGGTACAGAAACTACATATACAAGCTCATATACGTCTTAAAAATCACTTTAGAAAGGAGTTTTAAATTATCCAGAGAATAAGAAGGAGAAATAACTAATTGAAGTCACTGATGGAAGTCAGTAAAAGCAAAGTAAAAAAAAAAAGTAAAAATTAAAATGAGTTTACTGACCTTTAACTACTTGAACTAGTGTGTTTCTGTAGACCAATACTAGAACTTTAAATCCACATTGCTAGGATTTCCAATTTATAATTCCTTTATACAATTCAATACTATCACCTGAACATTTGCAAGGTAATTCCAAACTAAACAGAGGGAATATGGCAAATTGAGGTAATACAGGCTAGCTATTTAAGGCCAAATTGGCAAGTCTTTAACAGTAAACACTGTATCATTACTAAACACTGCCATGTTGTTAATGTTACGGAGAGGTTTAAATTAGTGAGTGAATTGCCCCTTCAGGTCGGGACTTAGGGCATATTATGGGAGAAAGCAAAGAAAAGCTCCCACTGACACTGTCTATGTTTCACCAGTTCTGTGGGAAGCAGACTGCAGTACAGTTATCCATCAGTTTTAAAACCAAATACTCCAGTCACTATTTTCACTTGTCTTTTAAAATTTAATGCAGCAAACTGGGGAGAAAAGAACCTATGTTTGCAAAGTAAGATTTCTTTTGATACAGAAATGGTATGAAAATAGTTTTTGGACAACTACAGGAGACACATCACAAACATTTTTATAAATGTTAAATGTGTAACTATGACATTAATGAAAATGAGGCAAACTCAGTTTGCTTTTTTTAAAAAGTATGAAAAAATTAACTCACATAGTGGCAGGCACTCAAACACAAAGCAAACAGTTGTCTTTACAAGGATACTCTCCACAGGCAAATAGCGTTGGGATACAGCCCAGCCACTAGGAGCAATGAGGAAGCTGGAGTGGCAGTCTCAGTACCAGACGTCTGGAATTGACCTTCAGATGGAGAATGAAGATACTTGATGAAAAAATACTAAAAATACTTTTATTTTTTTGTTTGATCTAACAGGATTCGAGTTTAGGATTCAAGACTTAATGAACTGGATTTCTTCTGGACATTTCAATATAGCAAAAAACAAAAGCTACTGAAACTAGCTTAAGCTTTTTCAAGTCAAGTAAATATTGTGTTTCACATAATCATGTATCAGGAGAGGTAGAAACAACATGTAAAGGAAGACCATGTGGTCCAATTTATTTATTTCTAAGATGACAATAATGGCAGAGAGACAACTCTAACAACTTGAGCATTATTGAAGACTTATTCAGTATTCAAGCTGAAAGTTTTATCAACATCTGATTCTTGGCTATTTCTCAGAATTATTTTCAATTTCTACTCTTGTGAATGAATGTCTTAAAAACATGTATCTTATAAATTTCAGTAATTTGGTATTTTAGATATATTTTCTAGGAAGTTGTTCGTTCATTATTAATAAGACCACAAAAAATTGTATAGGGTTCAACAGCACACTACAGCTGGGTATAAACACACTAAAAATGTTGAAGGTTATGGTTCTACAAATAATTTAACAAATGAAATATCAGCAACTGATCAGCCATCTATCTTTTATTAATTCTCTTTTAACTGTTCAAAAATCCCCTTGTAAATCACAAAAAAAATTTTTCAAACAAACCCTTTTCAAAACATCTTTATGCACTTTTTCAGCTACTGTGAGATAATTAAAGTCTATTCACGGAAGGATAAAATGATATTTAAAAATTTTTTTTCCTATTACAGATATTCAAAGCTAATAGTGTTGAATTGGAAACACCATCTTCCCTTTTTCAAAAGGTGGTACTTTACTGTTTCTATAGCGTTTTCACCAGAAAAAATAAGAACACAACCACCTAGACACTTTTTTTTTTTCAAAAGTCCTAAATAACACTGATTTTGCAGGTAAATACCCAAATAGCTCCTGAAATCTGACCACTGTTGTCAGATTAGAATGTTGTAATATTTAGAAATATACCACAAAAAACATACCCACTTGTAAAAGAAAAACAAAATGGGGATTTCTTTTTAAAAAAATTAAATTAAAGGTAATTGTCTACTCCTGAGTATATAAAACAGTTACAACTGAATAGTGGGTTTGGGGTTTTTTTTGTAATTTGGATTAGCATCCTAATTGCAGCATACTAGCACATAAATGTATTTTTATTCTAGCGCGTACGTTGAGTTATTAAGCCTGGCATTAAATTTTGTAACAAGATGTAATATATCTAATTCAAGAGGGCTTAGAGTATTCCTGTATTACTTATTAATATGTTAAGTGAATGTTTGGACAATTGATTTCAACTAGGTTTTGTGACTAAAACATGTGACAAAATACAATTTTCAAATTACATAGTCCATTTGTCATAACTACTGTTCTTTCTAATTTCTATAGGTGTTAACAAATTAAGCAAAAAAAGCCACACTGACTAAATAAAGAACAGTAACCATTTCAGAATTTAAAAGAAACCATCAGCATTAGCAAATGTACCCATTTAGCCACTAGCAAAGCATCCTTGCTGTTATGCATTCCTATTTCCTTCCTTTGCTTTTTATTCTCTCCTTCCTGCATTTCCCCCCAAACTCTGTATATTTGCAGAGGACTTACTACAGTGAGACCACAGAACAATAACAAATGCAACAGAATAATAACAAATGAATTGCTCAAGTATCACAAGACAACTCAGTCACAGGTGGACCCAATCGGTGACTGGTTTGTTTAATAAAATCAGTATCTTTAACATACTAATTCTGTAAATTCTTACTGAAACAACAGAAACATCCTGCAAAATGGTTTCTATGCCTGCACTGAAGTTTTCTGAGTTACAAATGAGTTGGACAGAGTAGAGAGAATGGGAAAAGAATAATCTCTATTTGAGCATTTGGCCTAGTGGAAATCAAAAGATGGACTTATTGTGAATATGAAGAAAATTATATTAGAAAATGAAAAAAAAAGAAGATATTAATAAGTTATCAGAGTAGCCTATGAAACAGAATAGAATATAACATTAGATTTTTATTACCATGACAAAAGATATAAAGATTCTTTTTCTTGAAAAGTAAGAAAAAGTAATTTCACTACATGAGCTAAACTATTAGTAAACACAAACAGAAAGAATCTGCCTGTATTTTAGCAAAAGTGATGCCTCATGTAGACAGCTCACTTTGAAGGATCCCTACTAGACATTTCTGAACCTACATAAGGACTGCATAAATCAATATCATGGCAAATGCAGACCATCTGTCAGACTTCTTGAACATCATTTACAGAAAATAGCCTTTGATATATGAACAAAGGTATTTCCTTACTTGCACAAATGCCTCCATTCCCACACAGGACAGAGGAAAGCAGGAGTTCAGTATCACATGCTAGTAGAAGGTTCTTAACAACTAGAATTACTCCAATGTTTAAAGTAGGTATCAGGAAGGAAATGCAGGTAACTTGCCTTAAACCTATAAATGGAAGTGTTTAGGGAAGCTACTTCTTCAAGGTAACAAAACAAGTACAATAGCACATACCTTCCAAAGAAGTATTCATGCTTCCCGTGGTCCACTAGTCACATAACTATATTCTGCTTGGAAGACTGAGAACAAGAAAACATCCCAATGCTATGCCACTTGTTCTCAGTAAGTCTTAGTTCACTCTCCTTTCAACAGACATTAAACTAAAGGGCAGGAGGAGGAAAAGGGGATGGGAACAAAGAAAAGAAACAAGCCTAATTTTACTATTGTCTGTTCTTCCTCCCCCAGTACTGTTTCCATTTAAAAAAAATTAATAACTAAGAATACATGTAGCAAACAATACAAATTACTTTAATATTACTTTACTATTTTAGTAAATATGTTTGATTAATTTCTCATCAAGATTCAACGGTATTTCAAAGATCTATGCTGAGGGATTCACACCTGAATGCTTTTCACTCAGTCTCTCTTTAGGTAAGTAAATTTTAAATTAAGACTTTAATTTCAAATAGCCATGTGCTATTTTTTTGACATCTGTCCATCATAATACTGTCCATCATAATACAGAATTAAAACCCAAAAATACTAACATCAACATCAAGATGTAATGAAAATATTTTAAGAAGAACAATTCCTTTAAAAACAGAGTATGTGCTATGTTTAAAGTATGGAATTTGGTTACTGAGGAGTCACAATTCTGCATTGCTTCTCAGGTATACATACACACAAAAGAGCATTTTAAGATGCCAGAAGCCAAGCAAGATACTCACTTGTACAGGTCTATTAAGTCTGTGAATGCAGGAGCTGCTGCATTTCACAGTCTATTATTTATATGACAGAATGAAGATCTGAAAACATGAAATATAGCCTTAAATTATTCACTTATTCTTTTCACAAAAGGAGAAACTGTCAATCTAACACTAAAAGACTTCAAGCATATTTCTAAAGGTTTCATGAAAATTGCCTTATTTATCAAAACTTTATTCCCTCCGTTTGTTCATTAAATACTGTAGCTTTGCATTAAGGTCAAGCAGTGTCAAGCAATTACTGTTGTTGGAAAAGTCCTACTTCCTTAATACTCAAAGAAACCATAGTATATAGTGAATTATTTTAATAGGCAAACTGAACACTGTTTATCCAAAGTATATTTCAACCATAAAAATGTATTTTAAGGGTTTCTATCAACAATCAATTATAGTACTATTTATTATCACAGCAGCATTAAGCATGATTCTTCGTCTGTTTAAATGCCAACCTTAAAAAATATACATCTATTTTAGCATATTCAGCAATACTTTGTTCTTAGCTCATAACAAAGGAAAGTAAAAAAAATTAAGTGACCTATAAAGCAAACTGAAAGGTAAAAGATAAAACGTTGAATTTTAAAGAGACAGTATCAATCGGTATAAATATACTGGCTTCTGTTGTCATTCTCTGTTGGTGGGCAAGAGGGCTCAGCTTATATGACAGACTTTAAAAAAAATCCACCCTGCTTTCACTGCTCCTAATTTTGCAGTTTTATTTTAGGGTGAAATTCTCCATCTTGCAATATACAAGAAAAGTTAAGTGATTATGCACAAATTTATTAAACACCAAGAAAAGGCCACTGATAGGCCACCCTACCCAATACCAAAGTCACAGTCATTCAGGATAAAAGGATTTCCCTAATATGTTTTGATGTAACAATCCAGGACAAAGTCCCCCTTGACCTACCTCAATTTTCTACCAAGCCATTTAAATGGCCTGCAGTTCAAAAGGCTAGAATGATGATGATTTTACTATGTAATCATCTCTAATTATACATTTCAGAGAAGCAAAATTTTGGATCTCACTTCCCTTTTGAACTGACCTGTTTATTGCCATTCTACCTAGTATATAAACTGTGACAAATGAACACTTAATATTCTAATGGTAACCTTTGAAATCTTATTGCTATGAGCCTAACTGTGCCTTTTTGAAATTACAAAACATGCAAAAGCAAAGAAAATTTCTTCTACACATCCTGTCAGCTTGTCTCACTAGAAAAAAAGTTTTCATCCATGTCCTGTATCAGTGATCAATAAGACCTACAGTGATACAAGACGAACATGCCATTGCTACAAACAAGGAGAGGAAATAAAGTAACAAAAGGAATGCAAAAAAAAAAAACCAACCCAACAAACCCTAACTCGAAAAGTTATGCTTAAAATTACAGAGAAAGACATAACAGAGCAAGATCTGTTGTCTCATTATTTCTAAAAGATCAGAATAAAGAAAATCAAAAGAAGTAGAAAAGAAAAAAAAACAATCAACCAAACTTAGAACAAGCCCTCTCCAGTCTCCCCAGGTGGCCTAAGTCCCACCTACAAGTTACAGTCTACGAGTGAAACCTGAAAAGATTCTAGAACACAGTATTGCACAAACAAATTTCAAGAAGATTAAAGAAGATAGAGAAAAAAATTATTGATCCCTTCAAACTCATCTGAATTATTTCACTGAGAGGGTGCTAAGTGGCTTCATGGATGGGAGGTAACAGTAGATGTGATACAAGCTTGAGATTAGAGAGATTTTAAGCATGTTCTGCCTTGTTGATTCCATATATAACAAAATACTGTCCAGACATAATCATTATAAGCTGGACACAAAAATTATTGAAATCAGAAAGCAATTGTTCTAAAAAAGATATTTTTAACAGCTCTCTCAAACCATATATATATATATTACAAATGTAACTCAGAGGCATTTGTTTAATCTGTTTCTATCTGGTATTTTTATAACAATCCTAGTGACTCCAAGTAAGTATTTTTAGAATCAGCAGTCAGTAGAATGCTGGTAGAAACTAGCAGCACCTTAAAGGACAGATTTCCAAATGCTTTTGAAAAATGGAAGATATGGTCAGAAACCAATAAAGACAAACCAAAAGTGCTACATTTAGAAAAGACGCATGATGGATATCAACTATCAACAAAATGGACCAGCAGTAAACTATTACACAGGGTATCAATGAACAGAGAATACAAATCAAAAGAGTAAATTTTGTTGGATCTTTGAAAAACACATCTCACTGAAATACACTGGCAAGCACACGCAGTGCACATGGTTGGGTGTGTGCACACATGGCAGCACCTGCATGTGAACAACTGATAATTATTTTTTTCCATCTCTTACTGTATTTTATACACTTTTGGACATCAAAATTCTTAGAAAGATGTAGGCAAACTATGGAAAGTCAGTGGGACCATGACTTCAAGGAGTGCTGGGGTATGTCACTAACTGAAGCTTCTCAGGAAAGGTTTGATCAAAGTACTTGATCCTGCTGCAGGACAGACTGAAAAGAATGGTAATCTGTCTCCTTTCAGGCAATACAGTTCTTCAATGCCAGTCCACCTACCACAGCCAGCTACAGTAATAACCTGAAGAAAAAGGAGCAGTGTCTCTGCATATCTTCAACAGCATAAGTTCTCTCTTATTCACCTCCCACCTTCAGACTCCCATATTCAAACCCATCACTTCCTTTGCTAACAGACAGGTGGACAGGAGATTATTACCCAGCACAATTGTTTTTCAACTTTCTTGTCATGAGCCAATATTAGATTTAGAACATCTGTGGGTAACTTCTCCTGTGTCATCATTCTTTGGCTTAAATTACGTAGAGTTTCATGTAAGAAAAGATGCATCACTGATTATTTTTATTATTGCATTTACACGTGTTCTTAAACGGAGGATGAACAGCTTCATACACAAAAACCTAACACACAAATAGTAGAAGGAAATTATATCCTGAACTGCACAGCATGAAAACAAAGTGTTTTTAGAAGACCTCCTTTCTTTGTGCTGGCTTCTTCAGCCATTTCATGGATAGCTCTTAATAAGTCCTTAACTCTTGTCCAGTAATAAAAACCAAAACTTGTTTGAAAAACGAAAGTGGCATGCTAATCAACAGCTCTTCTGTGAATCAGAGAACAATCTTCAGCTTTAAGGGACATGTCATTTGAGTACAATGGATCAGAAGAAATGGATGGTTCTGTATTGGATGAATACATCTGTACAGATGAAACCATCCTCAAGACAATAGAGAGAATTAACTCTGCTTTTCTAGATCCATCACCTCTACTGGATAACATTAGCCAGCAGTGGAAGATATGGAGGTGGGTTGTAAGATAACGAACAGGCTAGAGGCAAGAGCTGTTATAATTATAGCGGGGAACACAGAATTTGTTAAAGGAAGTCTACTGTATAATTACATTTGAAAATTTAGCAAGATGCCCAGAGGCTGGCTTGCAGCTGTCAGGAACTGGTAATGCTGGAGTTCTGCTCGGGAGAAAACCACTACTGCAGAGAAGCACACCTCCACCTCCCTGTAGCAGAGCTGACTTTGATAAGGCAAAGGAATGACTTCAGCTAAAATTAGTAAGGTTACACAACATGTGAGATTATACCTATTCTCAGTATAAAGTGCTCAGAGATTGGGCATTATTTTAAAGGAAATTATATGGTTTTGATACTACATTAAATATATTTTTTGAATGGGAGTCAATGGTAGTATTTTGTGAATTGCATCTTTAATAACAGCTAAATTCTGATATTTTTTTTAATGATATTAATTCACAATTAAACTAACTTCATCTCTTTGCATACAGTGTCATAGTTTTCTCTTTGGCCTATTTGGCCCAATCAAATGAAAACAAGCGAGTGAAATGTAGACAAAATGCAAGAACAAAAATAAATCTGTATACTTGTTTCTTCCTTGGATTTAGAGCTGAAGTGATGTTGCTACTGAGAAGCAAGTAGTAAACTACAAACACTTAACAAAGTGGTAATCTGCAAACAAAGTGATCAGGTATGAAACATGATTAAGCCATTCTTGAAAAAAATAAAGAAGAAGGATTGAACAATTAAAAAAATGGCTCATTTAATATGAAGTTATTGATTCTACTTTAAAAAGTATATTCTGCTAATTCAGATATTGTCAAATGAAGTGCTGTGCATGCTAGAAAACACCACCAACTGTCTTAACTGGTGTTTATGTAAAACACATCTGGATAAAAAAATTGAGCAAGAATCATACTACAAAATAAATTTGACCATATAAAATTATGTTGTCATATTAACATCACAAGAAAATAAAAAGCTCTGGGAAACAGAGCAGAGTCCACAAGCCTACACCACAAGTTTAAACCAAACCTTATGGTAGAATTATTTCTAAATGCTTTAACAACTGCTTCTTTTATTTCAGATCTAGGCCTCTGTAAGAAATTTTAAGCATATTTGTCTAATTGGCATTATGGACTGTAAAGAGAGAAAACTGATGGTCATTTCAGCTTTATTAAACTTGCTACTGCTTCCAGATTGAAGAAAGCGCATCCGTCCTCTAATCATGTCTAAATGTTGAATTCAGAAGTGCAGACAGCTCATCAACTAATACATATTTTCTCCATTAGCCTAAAGATATCCCTGTTTGATGCCCCATTATTAAAATTGGTATAAATACTTCAGATGTCTTTGCTATAGAAAGGTAGAAATATTTTCTAAGTATAGGCTTTTCTCAGGAAAATGTTCTCAACATAAGACTGAATAAAAAGTTTCTTTCTGTGCATCAAGCCTGCCTTTTGCTCAGTGTAACAGGACTGCAGCAGGACTGGGATTTGGTATCTACATTTTGTTTAATGAGAGGGGAGGAAAACAACCCAAGAAACCAGTTGTTTTATACAAATTTCTCTCCTCTACTTTTCATTTTACAAAGATGGACATCTGACCGATAATAATTTCAATAAAAGAGGGATTCCTATTGAACATACACAGTTTCAGTTTTGTTTGACTTTTACAGAAAATTAATCTGTGCAATTTAACATATTCCTTTGCTTTAATTATGAAATTAAAATACAGTCACTTGAAAAATTCAAGTCTTTGAAAGACATATAAATTAAACCTAAGTACTGGGTTTTTATTAATGAGAAATTAAAACTCATTTTGAAAGAAATTTCAGGAGTACAATACTGATTTCACACAGTGACCCAGTTTTTATTCAAATATTTTTTTTAAAGGACCATCTAATTACAAATATTCTGAGCCTTGGTCAATTCTGGTTGCACAGATATTGCAAATGTAAAAGAAAAATGTCAGGCTTCATACTGATTTCTTCTACCTCAAGTGTAAGTTTCCTATGTTGACTTCTGTCACATTCATCTATATTACATTATATAATGCAGCTTTAAGGACTACAATGATCCCTTCAGGAATGTACAGAGAAGAACTCATTCTTTCATCTAAAATATTACTGTAGAAGAACAAAAGCATTTTCATGCAACAGTTACCCTTATGTATCAACAATTCCACAATAAAATGTAAGAAAACAAACTACATTACATTGCTGATTGTTGCACGTTCTTCTTGTTGCTCTGGACAAAAAAAAAAAGCCTTTAAACTTCTGAATACGGGTTTTGAAAGAAAACATCTTAAATGGAATTAATGGAATTCTGTATAGGTTCTAGTATGTAAGCACAAAAATCCATAAATCTAGGGGGACTTTTACCTTTTTTTAGTAGGAAAAAAGCACCCAAACATAAAATCAAAACAGAAGAAAGAAAAGGCAGTGTGATCTTCCTTGCTGATACACAGTGCAAAATGAACACAGTTCACACTTGTAGGAAATACACATTTTTCAAGATATGAACCTTTTCAGCACAAAGCTTTGCACAGAAATAAAATTTTCCAATACAATTGAAAAGTGCTAGTTCCCCAACCTGGCTGTGCTTTCAGGTAGCTCTACTTCTTCTGCAACATGAGGTTCCTATCATTGCAAGCGTGGTATGAATTCCATATGGTTTTAACACACAGGGATGTACAATGCTACACCTTCAATCAAAAGGCAGCTTTGCTGTATCTGTGCTAAAACTTGTTTTGACTCTTCTCCTATCTGTACATACATGTAAGATACTATCCTGTCCTTTAGATTATAACTCTCTTGAGAAAGACTATTGTCCAGTTTTATGTTTTAGCTAAAGAGATGTCATTTCTGTTGCTCTCATCACTAGATGTATCCATAGCATATGGTAATTTGTGTTTTCAGCCTTTCTTATTTGCACTTACCTATGCATCTGTCCACTGAAACCAGCAATTTCCAAAGAAATTTGCACAGTGTAACTTACTAGAGTTTTAAGATGTATGACCATTTGTATGAGATTCAGGTTATCCATCCACACAAAGGCAGACATAATGCTATTTAAAATGGAAATAGAATAGCCTACTCTTTCTAAACTTGCTTTCAAATATTTTAAAGAGTTTGCCTCTATTCTTTTCCTAACAAAACAGGGGATGTCAAAGAGCATATAACATTTTCTAAATTAAGGAAAGAAAAACTAGAATGCACATTATATGTAAGTGGTAATAGGCAGAGACAACTTCACTAGGCTGTGACATATGACATCTGGTAGACTATTATCATAATAAATGGGAAGAGTAGGTGAGATTCTGTCAACAGCAAAGTAAGAAGAAATGCATCTTCATCAGAATGACAAACATATCTGCCTTTAACAAACATAGGTCAAACCAAAATTCAAGTATCTACAAATTAAATATTTTCACTTTATTTAACCCCTTTTTGATTTTAACAATTTCACTGAAGTACATCACCATTTATCAGAGATATGTATATAGGTAATTTAATTTCTTTTTAGTAAGGATAAATTAAACTTACTAATAACCAATGGCTAAAAACTCACAAGAAAGAGCCTATTACTTTTTCACACTTTTACAAATAATTTCAACTATGTAGAACAGTAATTTAATGATTGTCAAACCACAATCTAAATACACTGTACATCAATCTGCAGCTCCTCTTGGTACAACCATGCAGGTATCACATAGATGTTGAAATAGCTTTATCTCTGCAGCTGACCAGCTAAATGGCAACACCACTAATCTGGGGATCATACTAGATATTTGATAGTGTGTGTGACCTACAAAAAAAAATTCTCATACACGAGAAAGAAGAGGGAAACAGTGACTTCCTGAAGGTAGGTCATATTCCCACAAACCATGTTTCTTATGGTTCATTTTTCTCCATGCTTTATTCTTCAATCTCATGTAATCAGATGAGAATAAATGAAAAGAACCATCATAAAATTCTTATTCCATGGAGACTGAAAATTGTCATTGGGTGCTTTAAAAAAACCTTAGAATATTGCCTTTTTATTTGTGACTAAAAGCAAAGACCTAATTTATACTAAGTCCTTTCAAAACTAGATATATGCCTGCAAAGTAAAATTTCCCAGATTACAACAATTTTCTGCACATAAAAAAGTAACAGAGGTTTGAAAGTCACCAAGTGAACAGTCAAGTCACAAAGCAATGATGGGGGTTTGTAAGTCATGGATGGAAGAATTCAGGAAAGTAAATGAACAAGGATTTTTCTGGAGTCTTTTTTCACTTGTTTTTGATATGAAAAAACTTGGAAAAGCAAATTACCAAGAGGTACCGAAATATAGAATACTAGAAGAAAGATGGTGGAATAAAAGGCAGAATATTATTACTGCATTCCTAGATACCCATTTCTTTGAAATTGTGTTAGTTTTGCAGTCTTTCCAACACTGTGTTGGGAAAGAAAGTCTGTATGATGGTATTTACTTTTCAACCCCTCTCAAGAAATTAATGAGTGATTTGGTCGTATATTTTCAGTCTTCAGTACCAGCTGACGGCATTAAGATACCAGAGAGATCGATTTGGCAACTGTGTCTCTATCTCGTCCACACTCACTTCGTAACTATTGTCTCTTGTAACACATAAATGAGGATGCTTGAAGCATAAGGAAAGAAACCACAAAAATTTTGCAATTTCTGTACACTCTAATAAATGCATGACAATTTAATGCCACTTAAGGCTATCTGACAGGAGACAGATATCCCATTTCAGCCCTGTCACTGCCTTCCTCCAGATGATAGGCTTCTGCTGTGAAGCAACTTGTGTGCAACCTCTTCTGACAAAAAAGCTTGGAAACACAAACCTGTCTAAACTTCTTCAAGCATAAATGACGGAGCATGAAGAAAGATGGAGTAAGGCAGCTAACATGTCCAAAGGAAGATATGTTAGGAAAGTGGAGATTTCCTTTTACACGGGTTGAATGGCTAACCCATTTTGTAGGGTTGCAATTCTGTTCTCATAACAATTTAACTGTTTTTAAATCAACTACCAGAAGCATCTGGAATGTAAAATAAATAACTTCTGTTTTTCCTTCAACACAAATCCAAATGAATGCATAGAGACTTGCACAGGAACTTAATGAAGGAGGATGGGGAGATCTAATGCTGCATGAAGCTGGAGTGGGGATGATGTCAGTGAACTAGGGCTCAGACTCCATTCTCGATGGTAGATCGTGACACCATTCTCCAACAAGTTGGGCAAGTCAGTCTGCTGGAAGTGGAGAGAACGGCATTTGTACATCAGAAGTTCTACTTTGCTTTCTATAGTGTAGCACAGTTGCAATAGGAAAAGTAGATTATAAAAGGACTTGACACATTGCTCTACCTATTAACTGCACTGAACTTGGCTAAGTGCTTGTGGCTCTTCCACTCAAACAAAAGAATAAAAAAATGAATAAACAAAATACAGAAACACTGGTAGTCAGATTATCAAACTTTCAGTTCATAATTCTGTGGTTTTAAATGTTGCTCATGCCCAAAACTGGAATAAGAAGAGTATCTACTGAACATTATCATCAACGTGCACAGCTGCCTAACACGTCATAACTTCGTTAGAGACTCCATATAACCAGTTGGGGAGTATTTCACAAATCATGTCTTAACTGAAAAACTGCATCAATTTGCTACCCTAATCTGACCATCTTTAGTAACAGAACTGGTACTCAAAACAGCAGCTCTACTGAGCTCAAGAAGAAGATTTTATAATAAAAATTATAATTAAATACAGCAGACTTTAGAAAACTGAGAAATAAGAAAAGTCACAATCATTAACTGTTACAGATACAAGAGAAACTAAAATAAGATACAGAAATAAATTTATATGATATGGTGTATTTCAATATATTTCATGCATTCTTTTTGATTTTTCAATCCAAACACCAAACAGGTATCTCAAACTTCATCCACAGAACTTATCTAGAATTATTAAAACATTACTATTTGATAAATAAAAATATAGTCCAATCATTAATGCTAGAAAGCATCAATTCTAGCTCATCTACTTTCAGTGAAAAAAACCCCATGAACAAAAAAAACCAAGAGACCACATTTGCCTTATTTGTTAATTCCTTAGTGTGAGCTTACAATTGATAAGGTAAACTTGAAGAACCTGGAAATTCAATCACAGTAATCTAAATGACAAGTTAATAGCCAAAAAAATAATAGATCTAGTGCAGATTTTACTCTTTGCCATAAAGTTGTTGACAATACATTTCTCAATAAAGAAAAATTGAATTATAGCCTTAGGGTGGTTTAATTTGGTACAAATTTTGAATAATGTTATATACATTTCCAAAGCAGATGCTAAGAGACTCTACAAGGACACTCAGCTCAATCAGAAGCCAGATTAAAGTTCCATCTGGAATGAAACAGTTCCACAGCTCTATTACAATTAGCAGAGTCACCAATGTCAGACTCAAAAGTTGGGCAATGTGAAACTCTTTCTCTTCAAAATACAGCTATTAGTCCTGAAAACAAACAAGTGCTTCACATGTGTTTAAACCAGACTTTTTAAAGAAGTCACAAACTTGTATTTTTGTAGTTAGGATGAAAACTCTCATTCTTCTTCTTATGGTCATATGAATCACAAAGACAATCCAGACACAATGATTTTCTATTACCTCTCCCATTGCATGAATGTAGCATTAGAAGTCACAAGTGTTCAAGTAGCTGCAATACTCAAAATATCAGCAGCCTGAGAATAGCACAGAGGCTATTTGCACAAAATAAAATTCAAGACTGATTTCAAACTGCCCTGATCTTTGCCTTCCCAATTCCCAGAGTTCTTGTTATGAAATAAAGCATTTTCCCAACATGGCATGCTGAAGAACTGCATGATGAAGTGACCCATCTTTACACAAAACAAGAACAGAACTACCTATGAGATCTAATGGCTAAAAGTGAAAGCCTAATTCCTCAGCCAAATATTCAGTGTAACAGTGTTTTTCTAGATTTATGCAAAAACCAAATTTCAACCCAGTTTTACAAAACAAAAGTGTCCTTTCAAAGCACAATTCAGTAAATGGTAGTGCTGATACACAGACATTAAAGACAGAAAAACAAAACATGCCACATGCCTTAAATTTGCTATTTTACCATCTAATAAATAATGCACCGTGCAAATAAGCAAGAAGTTGGAAATCAAATGCCCATATCTTGCATCTCTTTCCCCCCCAATAAATCCAGAATGGATACAGAGCAATACAGACTCTTAAAAAATTACATCTCATTACACACATTTTCATCAAGAAAAGACTTGGTTAAAGAGCATATTTATATTTTTCCAGTTCCCAGTTACATTTATCAGCCTGACTTCTACTGTCAAATAATAAGCTGCTAAGTCTGAAAATATCTACAATGTCAATATCCAGGTAAAAGCAAAGTTAAGAGATGACTGCAGCCACTGTTCAGTTAGCAGCTTATACTGCTCTGCAATGAAGTAAATTCCAACTTCCAAATGGAACAGCACTATTCACAATTTTATAGTTAGCACCTTTAATTAGTATTTAAATACTATCCAATAATGTCCACATCTGAAATTTAATCTTCTAAATCTTTAGAGAGAAAAATTAACAATCTGGAGCAGTGATGCAACTTTGTCCTTAGTCCTTAGCTGTTATTTCTGCAAACAGCGCACAGGAGAACTATTGCCAAAACCATGAAGCAGGATGGAGGCATTTAGAAGAAACTAACAGGAAAGACTAGTTGATAGTTAAATATAGAAGCAAAACATCAAAATGAAGATCAATGCAACCCAATCAGTGCCATTGACAGAATACTGCCTTTTTAAGGCACTGGTCAACAAGAGTGTCCAAGGCTGCTGATTATACCAGAAAGGGCCAAGGGCATCCACACACTCCAGCACTGATGAAGCCACTGTATTTCAGTTCCACTCATGAATATAGAGGCCCATCACAACAGCCAGCTTTCCCTGTTAATTAACAGGTTTTCTGAAAGATTAAAAAATTAAATAGCACCCAAAACTGAAAATGTTAATTGACAGAAAGCAAAGGATTATAACCAAAACATAGGACTCAAATCCCTGGCTGGGGTCACACCACATGCCTAGGGATTCTTTCCAACAGCATAGGTCCTGGTCACCAGACAACTGCAGTGATATAGTGTGAAGCACAGGTCTCAAAAGGTTTCTCCAAGAATTATCCTTCTCAATGTTGAGCACATAAAAGCCTTATTGAAACCAGCCACATATACAAGGTTTTTGCAACAATAAGGAACTATTTATCTCATTCCCACAAGTAGTAGTCACCCACACTTTCAATCTTCAGCACGTTTTTTAGGAAGGTCTGTCTGGACTGCGATGTTAAGATTTCCAAATATAATTCATCATCTGTGACTCTCATGGCAGTCATAAACTTGCACAGCTCTGGACAAAAACAGTGCAGTAACCAAAGAATCTTTCCCTCCCCTTTCAACCACTCAGCAATCTAATAGTGAGCAAACATAACCAGTAGTTTACTTCTCAGTATCACACAACCTGTGCCCAAGCAAGTCATGAAATTACTTGACAAAGGCCAACTACAAGCATATTCTGTTTCAGATCAAGTAAGGGACTGAAAGCACTTAGCAGCATCTCTGAATGATCTCTTTGTAAAAAGAAAAAGCATTTATTTTCACTGTTCTGTGTGTCTCAACAGCTCTTGACCTATGATGAACTCTCACCTACTTTAAAAGATGTGACACAAGTTATTCAAGTAGAGTGATCTGCGTAATTCTGGCAGAAAACTCCAAATGATTCCCAGTAGTTCCTTGCCTGTGAAATTTCTGAAGTATCATTTCTTTTTCTGCTCCTTCTCAAGAGCTACATGCAGCTGTTCTGAGACTTGCTAAGTGACACAGGCATAGGATTAGCAGCGTACCAATGCACCATTCTAACTGCCTGTTCATGCCACAACCTTGAAGTAGTTGGAGAAAACCACCTCACAAACATCTGGCTAATGGAATCCAGTGAAAAGACGGATAAGGGATGGTCAAAAAAACTCAACAACTGAAACATTATTTAAATAATGTTC
Organism: Aphelocoma coerulescens; assembly: GCF_041296385.1. NCBI lineage: Eukaryota > Metazoa > Chordata > Aves > Passeriformes > Corvidae > Aphelocoma > Aphelocoma coerulescens. The sequence goes on from NC_091015.1 coordinate 45,064,549, forward strand.
ACAGTTCACCAATCTACTCTGTAGCTTAGCAACACTCTTACGTTCTTCGTTGATGCTAACCTGGTATTTGGCAGCATCTGCAGAAAAAACACTTATCACCACTTCTGTTAGCTGGAAAACTCTACTCCATTCTAGCAATGACTAAAAGTTACTCAATTATTCATATCTTCATCATCACTCAGCTGCAGCATATTTCAAGATCAAGGCATAAAATTCTGGGTTTGAGCTCTCTCTTCTGAGTACTTGTTTGATTTCAGTTTAAATAACTACCCAAAGTTCCATGGGGAAGAAAACTTTCTGTGATTAGGACAAAACTCTTCCACGTGAAGGACAAAACTTTCTTGGAGGTTGGTCCAAGAACACAGAACAAACATTCCTACCAGGCAGCAACCACCATCATCAACTGCAAGTCCAAAGTGCTTTTCTTGCTCTTGCTATCCTACACAACAAAACATTTTTTAAGCTCTTAGTACAAAACAAGATTCTCTTTTGTTAATACTTATTCCCTTGAAGCAGACTGACAGAACACAGCACTCACTGCATGGCTGAAGCATCACCAAACACTAAAATGGGGAAGAGATCATTGGACCTCAGCAGAGAGGCAAGATCCCACTCAATCCACCTTGGTATTAAATTTGTCGCCAAGAGCCACCATGCTCCTACTGCCTTCCCTGCTATTACTAATGGAGCTTTACCCCTCTTTTTATAATATGCACTTTTCACTGTTGTTTCAGAGGAAGGAAACACTAAAAATCATCTTCATACAGGAATCATTTCTCATCGGCAAATACCCTTACTGTGCTTTCTGGATATCTGCTTTAAGTGACAGACAGCGAATTTGAAAACTGGTCTAATGTAGAAGATAAAGGTTGTATCTTTTTTTTTTTTTCCTCAGTTCTATTTCCTGTGTTCCATAGCTTGTTAGCCAAAATTGTTTTGAACAGTTCACTGCACTGTATACACTGCAGTCTTCCTACCTCTTAAGGCAGAAATATAACAAAGAACTCCAGTAAATTAGGTATGTATGACCTCCTACACTTGAATCAGGACTAGCTATCCTTGGAATTTTTTTCCAGACATACTCCTATCACAACTCTTAAAATAGTTTCCAATAAATACCCTGTAAAGGATGTAAGGCTTAGTAGCTCTATAATTTATCACTATTTTCAATAGCAAAGAAAAAAAGGATTAAATATTTGGGAATACCTCCTAAATTAATTTTATTGGAGAAGAAAGAGCACTACATAGATATTTACAGAAGTGATAAACTGTCATTAAATCAGTATTTTATTCACGGTATGCAGTCTAGTTCAACAAATCAGCAGACACCTTCACCACCAATTTGGAATTGACACTCTTCTTTTTTTAAGGAAAATAGGGATACTGTTCTTTACTTTACACTGCCTTTAGTATGCAAATTACCTTGATGACATTATTCCATTGTGCAGTACACAAAGACAGATTACTAATTATTTGTTGGAGGAAAGCTCTTTTATGTTGTATTTTTTTTCTGTACAAGCATGTAAGATAATTAAAGAGCAATCCTAAGTAGATAGAATAATAGAATCATAGAAATGTTTACGTTGGATAATACCTTAAGATCATCAAGGCCATTCCCTCTTGTCCTACTGCTTGTTCCCTGGGAGAAGTAAGAGACCTCCACCTGGATGCAACTCTCAGGTAGTTGAAGAGAGCAATAAAGTCTCATGAGCTTCCTTTTCTTAAGGCTAAATAACTCCAGTTTCCTTCTGCTACTCATCAGATTTATGCTCCATCCATCCATCCATCCATCCATCCATCCATCCATCCATCCATCCATCCATCCACTTTTTTATCCAGCAAACAGAACACTCATCCAAGCTATGAGCAGCCAGTTTCTCCAGGAGAATGCTATGGGAAACAGTGGCAAAGCCATGACTCATGTCCAGGTAGACAACATTCACAGCCTTTTGCTCATCCAGTAAATGGATCACCATGTCGTAAGAGATCAGGTTAGATAAACAGGAACCTGCCTTTCATAAACACATGCTGACTGGGCCTGATCATGCTGTTGTCCTGTGTATGCCATGTGATGGCACTAAGGATGATCTGCTCCATGATCTTCCCCAGCACCGAGGTCATGCTGACAGGCCTTTAGCTCCCCAGCTCATCCTTTTGACCCTTCTTGTAGGCAGGCTTCACATTTGCTAAGCCGCAGTCAACTGGGAAATCCCCAGTGAGCCAGAGCTTCTGGTAAATGCTTGAAAGCACTTTGTGAACATTTCAGCCAGCTCGCTCACTACCCTTGGGTGGATCCCATCCATCCCCATAGATTGTGGGTGTCTAAATGGTGTAGCAGGTCACTGAACACTTCCCCTGGGAGTATAGGAACTTCATTTTGGTCCCTGTTCCTGCCTTCCAGCTCAGGGGGCTGGGTACCTGGAGAACAGCGGGTTTTTCTTTTAAATACTAAAGCAAAGAAGACATTACATACCACAGCCTTTTCCTTATTCTTTGTCACTATATTTCTGCCACATCCAGTAAAGAATGGAGATTGTCCTTAACCCTTCTTTTGTTGCTAATGTATGTATAGAAATGTTTCTTTTACAGCAGTAGCCAGATTAAGTTCTAGTTGGGCTTTGGCCCTTCTTGTTTTCTCCCTTCATAATTTCACAACACTCTTGTAGTCTGAGTTGCCTGCCTCTTCTTCCAAAGCTGATACACTTTCCTTTTTATAACCTGATTTCTTCAAGGCTTTGGATGGGACATTTCAACAACTTTGAATGTTGTAAAACAACAGGAGAAGCAGAAAGACTTGTTCTATTTTAAAATAGAATAAAAAGATTGTCTGAAGATAAAATTCACTTTTTTTAAAAAGCAGAGTTAACAGTTCAGTTTATTATAAATGATATCTCATAAAAGAAATCCATTTTCATTTCAAAACACATTTTTTGTCCCACCCATTTTAACATATATGTTAAAAACCCAACATATCACTATCTTTGTGCACTTAACTCAATGTGAACTGAACATGAATTTTAAAAGTCCTAAAAATAAATCACTGGGTTTTTATTTTCATGCAAAATTAAAAAAAAATATTAATTTTGTACATGTAAACAATAGGTACATGTAACTACTTTAAAAATTCATAAATATACTTATTGTGTGGAGCAACAAATAAATACAAAACTACTACAGTAAAAATATATTTTTTTGAAAACCAGATTTACTACAGACACCACCTTTCCTTGGAGACATTCAGACGATTACTGTCCATGTAAGTGTAGATGTTCAAATCATGAATAAATGGCTGATTCAAGCTGCACTAATAATTCCACTCATTTTCTGTTACCATCACATATACCATGTGTATACCAATGTATACCATTACAGAAATACTCTCTAATAATAATACAATTATAATAATATAAATCAGCTCCTACAGCCTGTACTATCATCATTGCCTGCAAATAACAGACACTGACACAATAAAGTAAGCTTCCAGGAAACCGAGTAAAAAATCCTGCCCCCACAGACAACAAGTACCCCTTGACAGAGCTTTGTATGTTTTTCTGGCACCTAGTTTCTACTTGCTGCAACTTGAACAGATGTATTCATGGAGCTTTCCTAAAGTTCACAGATCTAGAGCTGAAATTCTGCAGATCTCCGTATTGAAGTCATCTGGGGAAGCAAGGTGACTGTGCTTGAATTTTTCATCTGATTCCTTCCTGACCTACAGAGGCACAATGAAAAAAACAAGTCTGTCTGAACAAGATTTAAAACAAGAAAACAAAGCCCTTTTGATTTTGACTTTAGTCAGCATGGTCACTTCTCTGATTTTTCTTGAACTAACTATCTGAGTAAAAATACTGCCACTTCCTAAAACAAAGATTTCACTTGAAATTCCAAGCTGGGACCCATTAATGGAAAAACAGAAATCAATGTTAAAAAAACTTGAATTTTTTACCTTCCAAGGATTGGAGCTGTAGGTTGTATTGACCCTGAATATTTAGAATTCAGGGTTATTTGGACGGATGAGGTTAGGAAGATAATTGAAAAGATACTGAAAACTGACTGTGTAACTGTTTAAGTTACACCATTCAACATTTACAAGCAGGTCTTTCAGCACTATGTGTAAGAGGCATTTGTTCACCAGTAACAGAGACACGAAAGAGAATCTCAAAGGTTTAAGCGGACTACTTTGCACTCTAGTTTATTTTAATATAAATGGAATTTTAAACCTTTGCAGTTCTTTCCCCAAGCTGAGAAGAAACTGAACACGTTAAGCACTTGCACAGCCAGGAGCTCCCTCCTCCCCATCCTTCAGACAACACACAATGTAACCTTTGAGCTCAACTGAAACTTTTTTCTTTTCTGAGACGACAATTTAGAAGCTTGCAAGAAATGCATATAGAATGGCATTATATTTTACCACCTTCTCAGTTTGTAAAGACAAATATTTTCAGGGTAGGCCTTGTTCTTCTGTCTCAGAAAAGGGTGCCCAGACTGCAGCTATGTGAGATGATGACTAACAGTGTTATTCTCAGTGAAGTGGTAGAAAGAAACAGCTGCCTTCCACTAACCCATCCCAGCTCTTTATTTCTTCACCTTTTATCTCACTTTCAGTTTTTCACTACCAACAGCCTTAATCTTTCCAACATTTTCCTTCCTTCCTTCCTTCCTTCCTTCCTTCCTTCCTTCCTTCCTTCCTTCCTTCCTTCCTTCCTTCCTTCCTTCCTTCCTTCCTTCCTTCCTTCCTTCCTTCCTTCCTTCCTTCCTTCCTTCCTTCCTTCCTTCCTTCCTTCCTTCCTTCCTTCCTTCCTTTCCTTCCTTCCTTCCTTCCTTCCTTCCTTCCTTCCTTCCTTCCTTCCTTCCTTCCTTCCTTCCTTCCTTCCTTCCTTCCTTCCTTCCTTCCTTCCTTCCTTCCTTCCTTCATCACTCCATTGTTTTTCCTAAATGTTTTCTCCAGTCATGCTACTACTTTTCTCTGCCTTAATCTATTTATGCAAGTGTTGCATGCATACAGATCATGCATGATCTGTACACCTAATCATGATTTTAAACTAAGACCTTTTGAATAAAAGCAGTAGAAAAGTTTAACAAGTGACAAAGTCAACTGATATTCAAGTCTGTCTCCTCTGTAACTTCAGCACTAGCTGCAACATAATCCTCAAAACCAGAGGACAAATACTAGTTTTCATACATTAGAAACAACTGCTATTCAGAGATGAAAGCAAGCAAGCTTTTCAAAGGTACATTTGCACTCACAGACACATCACCCCTCATCCTGTTCCTCAGTGGTTTCATCAACCATACCTGAATGTACATTATGTCAATAAAATTCTACATATATCATTGATTTTGCCTATTACATGCATGCAATGAAAAAGGAACTTAACAAATGGGGGAAGGGGTGACTGAGAAAAGTAATTCTCTTTCCAACCTGAGGAAACTTTAGACAAATTTGCCTTTGATAATCGACTGAACAAGCTGCACTGCAAGCATCAAGGGATGGTGCAGGATATCTAGCAGGTGCTGCAGTTTATCACAAAACCGTCTAAAATAATTGGAAGTGACAACCAGCACTACCACAAATGATTTATTAGTCTTTCACTCAGCTTTTCAGCTTCCTCAGGGCCAGAATAAATAATTTACCAACTCTGTATCTTCCAATCATTAATTCTTCCCTGTGCATCCAAACTACATTTAACTCTGCTGGGTTCAGTGGAATTAAAAACACAATATGAAGACTTTTTCCCCCCCAAGTATAGTATTATCTGACTTTATCAAAAAGTAAAATTGTCAATCAGAATTTGTATTGGTGATAGAAGGGATTAGAACGAGCAACTAAAGTTAAGTTACAAAATATCTGCAGAATAAAATAAAAGCTAAACTGAAGAGATATCAACAATGAAATGCTCCCAGGGGGTCAGGCGTGTTCTCCAGATATAAAGTACTGATAGTGTCTGAAGATATTGATGAGCATTGCTTTTCTGATCCATAAACTAACATTAGTTACAGACAAACATCTTACATGTCCCACGTGGTAAATGGAGGATGAAAACACTAGATAGGAAACATTCAGAAAATAAATGAAAAAGGAGATGTGAACAAAATGAAAGGATTAAACATAAACAGAATGCTTCTGTAAAAAGGCAATACTTTCTGAGGAAATACACTAAAGATACAAGATTTACTAATGCCCTTTTGTTCATATCACAAAAAAGGAATTTTAAAAAAAGAGTATTGTATCAGGCAGAAATAGAAAACAGGAGTATAAAATGGCATAAAACCAAAGTACATTTTCAAATTTAAAAGAGAATATATAAGGTACCATATTCCTATTAATTATGTAGAGAAAACATAGAGAAAACAAAATCACACCCTAAATCCATTTTTGATGTAAGATAGTCTTCTCTCATTAAATCAGCATCTATGATTAAAACCAAGATCATTTTTGGTACATAATGTATTGCATTGTTAGAGCAGCATCTGTTTGTTGCACAGCAACACATTTTTCAGCTTTAAGAAACTGTACTGACATAGAAGAAACAGCCTAGACTTTGAAGATACAAAAATATTTTTACTTCCAAAACTATTTTGTACTAAAGGGGTTAATAACCTTAATGTGCTAATATTCTGCATTCCAAGAGGAGGCTTCAAGCTGTTGGAAACATACAGAAGAAGAATTTCATGGTACTAACAGCTTTCTTTCTGTCCTATGGGACTGAGACAACTCAAACTTTAAGTGCTTATAAGAAAAGCTCTGTAAAGCCATGAAGGCTAATCAATAGGGCTTTCACCAAGTGATAATATAGTCTGAAATAAAATAAATTGGCCATAACAAAAATGCCTTACCCTTTTTCTCAGTATTAATCTCAATACAGAGAAAAGTACAGTATGAACTAGAAGTCCAACATAAATAGCTGACATAAAAATATGTTTTTACACTGCTTTTAACAACAGAAAAAAATTTCACAAACACAGGAAATTGAAGACAATTTATTTGAAAGCAATTATCCGATGTATTTCTCAAATGTCAATTATTCTTTTTAGTAAGACTGTAAAATTTGTACTCTAATTTTACTCTGTAGTAGGGTATTTCCTTTCTTCATTTAAAATGCAAAAATCTTCTGCAACCAACCATGCACAAGCTGAACTCAACCTCCCAAAATTTTCAAGAGAATGACACTGTTACAAGGGCTGAGTAATTTCGTCACTATGACAGAGGATGTTCTAAAACAAGCCAAAATATTTTTAAAAATGCAACACTGTAAATAAAGCAAAAGTTGGAGAAGCTAAGTCACAGGCAGGGTATTGATATCTATGCTTTCCTTGCAAGCCGGGCCAAAAACACCTTCAAAAACCTTAGGCCTCCGTAGACACAGGGAGTAAGTACTCTGGGAAGCCTACCAAAGACAAAAATACACTTGATCCCAGCATCAGATCATTGAGTCAAAAGTCATTTGCCATTGGAGTCAGTTATCTAGATTCATAAGAATTTTGAATTTAAGAATTTTATTTGTTGCCAAATTAAAAAAAAAAAAAATTACAAAGTAAGGTACCTGTTGCTCATGGAGTACAGACATAGATCCTTATAAATTAACAGATCCAGGAAGCTGTTTTGTCATCTAACTTTTCATGCCAACTAGTTATGGCATCTTTCTTGAACAAGTTAAAGGACTTGGAGAGAAATGGATTTAGACATCAATTCCCTTAATACGACTCCTAAATGCAAGTACACAGTGAAGTTTTATTTCTATACAGGTCTATTTACAGATTCATAAAAAGCCAAACAAATCCAAACCAAAAAAGCCCCATCACAAAAATCTGTGGCAAGTCTTCACTTACTGAGTCTGGTCATATGCTTAGGCAAAAGTGCTCAGAAGTGACAGCTGGTCACAGAAAATAACAGGCTAATCAGAGGCTGAAGTAATTCTGGCAAGAAACAGGATTCAATACTTGGTCTTTTTCTGATTAAAATGCAATCATAGCTATTGATATGATCGTACACTCTCCAAATGACCTCTCTGACACAAAAATGATTTAGTAATATTTTAAGTAGACTTTCTTCAAAGGTTAAATAAAAAATTGTCTGAAATTAAAAAATGGGGGTGAGAAGGATCAAGCCCAAGGAGGAGAATAAATCGGCCTTAATATACGCAATTAGAAAGTTTCACTGAAATCTTCACTGCCTCTAGAAGAATACAAAGGAAGTATACAAGAAATTCTCATACACAGTTCTCAGCATTTAAGAAACTAACTGCATTTCTTCATGCTCCTATGAGCTCTGGGTCTATCTATAGCCAATAATGTCTGCTTTTAAGAAATGTCCCTAAGGGAATACTGGGTAAATTTATATTTGTATTTATTCCAAAAGAAGTATCATGTTGACAAATGTCAGTTTTGACAAAACATCCTCACCTAAGGGACAGGTTCACAGATTTTCTCAGTCACTCTTGGTGCGATTTTTCACCTTCATCAATCTAGTTTCCTTTCCTCACTTTTTTTCATCACAGCTATTTGTACATTCTGACAAAACCTTGAGGAAGAAGAAAGAAACACTCAGTTTTATCTGTATTTACCATTCAGTAAATCTGTCATTTCCACTTTATCAAAAGGAAGTGAGGCAGAGAAGGGCCACAGAGCGTATGTGGTGGTGAGTTAAGGATTGAACTTGTCATCTCCTGATTCCCACAGCAACACTTTCTGAGGTATACAGATCAACAGGGCATCCATCATTACCATTTTGGCAGAAAGCATAGGTTCAACCTCCAAGATTCTCCAGAGCTGCATTTCAACCTGAGTTATCATCAACCTTTTTCTGTCCACTACCACAAAAAAACCAGCAACCTACAAGGTATGAAAGGTAAGCCAAAGTTATGAAACCTGTTGAGTACATTTCTGAATAGGGACCTCAAACAACACATTTCCATGACTGAAACAAATGGAAGAGAATTTTATTTAAGAAAATGCTAAGGAGAGCTCTACAATGTCTGTAAAAACCCATGCAAGCTATCAAGTATGTGGTTAACTTCTTGACCTAAGCCAAGGTTAAAATCCAGTGTCTGGACTATCCCTAGATGTTGAACTGATCTCTGAGACCTCTAATTAATTGTCATAAAGGTTTCAAACCCCCAGAAGATTCTGGGGAAAAGAAAACACACAACCCAAACCCGAAAAGTTCACTCCCAGGTGTTTCATCAATGAAAGTCAACCACATCAACTTAGAAATACTTGACAAAAAATTGCAAAAATGGCCCATTTACCCCTTCTTTTGAAGGAAGCTACTCTTGTTTTATTTTTAATTTTAATATTCAAGTCACTCAGCTGGTCAGCACAGTTAAACCAGCAATGTGTAAAAGCCTGATTTTCAAGCCAAAAAATTCATTATCGCAGCCCAGACATTCGGGTCTATTCTCCGTAAAGTGTATTCTTCTTTCCACACATAGCGATCATCCTCAACGACTGAAATAAATGAAAGAAATTGAGGTAAGATAGGAAGTGACATTACATAGGGGAGTATGACATTAGCTCAGACTTTAGCGCAGGAGTCAGCAGGGTTCACTGAAAAAGCTTTAAACTAGATTTGAAGAGGGACATAGCCAGACTTGACAGACATGAGGTGTGAGAAGGGAAATCTATAGAAACCACTGAAGTAGCAAAAGAAGGCTTAAGAGAGGATACCATCAGTGAGTCCAATATTCCAAAGCCACAACCACAACACAGGACTATGAGGTGTCCTTTTTATCCTCCACTAGGGTATTGATGCGATCAAAAACTTTCTGTAAAGTGCTGTACAGCATTGCAAGCAGTATGGGGAACAAACTGGACGAATTAGACACCTGTGTGCAATCACAGGGCTTTGGTTTCAATTGGATTACAGCCATGGGGTAGGAGAGCTCCCTACTGGAACATTGTCATGATAGACTACACGCTGTTTAGGAGACACAGACCAGGAAGGTGATGCGCTGAATTTGCCCTCTATGCGAGACAACACTTGGAATGCATTCAGCTCTGCCTTGGGATGGATCATGAATGAGTTGAGAGTTTATGGGTTATGATAAAAGGGCAGACTAGCATAGGTGACACTGCTGTGTATGTTTGCTACAAGACACCTGATCAGGACAAGGAAGTGGATGAAGCCTTCTAGAGGCAGCCTCAAAGTTACAGGCCCTGTTTCTTGTGGGGGTCTTAATGTACCCTGAAATGTGCCAGAGAAGCAACACAGTAAAGCACTAACAGTCCAGGAGGTTCCTGGAAAAGCACTCATGACAACTCTGTGAGACAGGTAGTGGAGGATCCCACAAAGAATGGTGTGCTGGCTGCTCGGCCTTATACTAACTAACAGGGAATGCCTTATTGGTGATGGGAAGGTTGGGGGCAGCCTTCTGACTGACAAGACCAGCCCTTGGGAATCTCTGACCCAAGACACCAGAATAAAGGAATGCTGGAAGGCAAACTTTCCATTGGTCAAGGAGGATTGGGTTAGAGAACACCTAGGTAAATCTGACATCCACAAATCCAATGGCCCTGGTGGGATGCATCCGGAGTGCTGACAGAGGTAGAGAACACCATAGCTAGGCTGCTCACGGTCCTCTCTGAAAGGTCATGACGATCAGGAGAGATGGCTGAAGGCTGAAAGAAAGCAAATGTCTCTTGTCTTCCAAAAGGGCAAGAAGGGGGACCCAGGGAACTACTGGCCAGTTAGCCTCACCTCATTCCCTGGAGACGAGATGGAGCGCCTCATTCTGGAGGCCATCACTATCCACACGGATGACAAGAAGCTAATCAGGAATAGTCTGCATGGATTCACTGAAGGTAAATCATGCTTAACCAACCTGACTGCCTTCTGTAGTGAAACAACTACCTGGGTGGATGAGGGGAGAGCAGTGGGTATCGTCTACCTTGACTTCAGCAAGGTTTTTGGCACTGTCTCTCACAATTATCTTCATAGACAAACTCAGGAAGTGTGGACTGGATGAGTTGACAGTGGGGTGAATTGAGAATTGGCTGAACCAAAGGGTTGTAAACAGTGGGACAGAGTCCAGGTGGAGGCCTGTCACTACTGGTGTTCCCCAAGGTTCAATACTGGGCCCAGTATCATTTAACTTGCTCATCAATGACTTGGATGAAGGGGTAGATGCCTCCCCAGCAACATCACTGATAACACAAAGGTGGGAGAAGTGTCCGATACCCCAGAGGGCTGTGCAGCCAACAGGCTGGAGAGATGGGCAGAGAATAACTTTCTGGAATTCAAGACAGGCAAATGCAGATTCCCGCACCTGGGGAGGAATAACCCCATGCAACAGTGCTGGCTGGGTGCCAACCTGCTGGAAAGCTGCTCTGCAGCAGAGGACCTGAGGGGGTCCTGGTGGACAGCAAGCTGTTTGCCCAAGAAGGCCAAGGGAATCCTGAAGTGCATTAGAAAAAGCACTGCCAGCAGAGCTAGGGAGGTGATCCTGCCCCTCTACTCAGCCCTGAGGTGAGGACACATCTGGAGGGCTGTGTCCAGTTCTGGGCTCCTCTCAGTAAAAAAAAGGCATGGAGCTCCTGGGGTGAGTCCAGCAGAAGGCGGCAAAGATGATTAAGGGACGGGAGCATTTCTCTAATAAGGAAAAGATAAGAGAGTCGGGCCTGTTCAGCCTCAAGAAGAGATGACTGAGAGTGGACCTTATCAATATACATAAGTATCTGAAGAGAGGGTGTCAAGAGGATGGAGCCAAGCTCTGCTCAGTGGTGCTGAGCAATAGGACAGGAGGCAGTGGGCAGAAACTGATGCACAGGAAGTTCCTCCTGAACATGAGGAAGAACTTCACTGTGCGAGTGACCAGGCACTGGAACAGAGAGGTTGTGGAGTCCCCCTCACTGGAGATACTCAAGAACCATCTGGATGCAATCCTGTACCACGTGCCCTGGGATGATGCTGCTTGAGCAGGGAGATTGGACCAGATGACCCACTGAGGTCCCTTCCAGCCTGGCTGATTCTGTGATTTGAGTAAAGGAGGTTTATTATTTAGTAGTAGAAGCAGGCCTCGCTCATATTGTCCTCATACTGGGGGATGTCCAGCCCACCCATGAAGTAAGACAGCCGTTAAGTATATACAAAACCCAGCAAATGCTGCTTTTCTGCATTCTGCACGAACAAGCATCACACAAACCACTTCATTTTGCTATTTCATACAACAAAAAAAAGGCACGGTAATTTTGCAGTGAAAAATCACTCTCTATGTAAAGAAATGCCCAGACTTAGGGAGCAACATACTCTCATAATCAGCATAACAAAGGCAGCACAAGAGAAAGCAACTCAACTTCTAATCACGTTTTAGCTAACAGGTTGGTAGACACAACCATATGGAACAAGTAACGCCTCTTATCTGAATGAATGGAATGCACTTCAGCTGTGTGTTTGCTATCCTTAAATTAATAAGATTATGGGCGCACTATCTACTTGAGAACAGTGTAATAAAACTAGAACATTGCAACTTCCAAAGCTCAAATACGTTCAAACATGAGGTCTCTAACATGCTTTAACTGTCCCATTCTAAGAACTTCCCAAAGAAAAAAGAAAAATTAAAATTCAGTTGCAGTTCTAACAACAATATATTTTGAAAATATAACTGAAGGTAAAAGACTGAAAACAACTGAATATTGGAAAATAATCAGTGACAAAAATGAAACCTTGCATCACAGGGCTTATGACAATTCTACTATGTGACCTCTTCCTCTTCCAGTCTTCCTTCCATGTATTTAATCATCTGTTAGCAGAAATTTTTGTGGAATTGGCTGTCAAAAAGAAATAGTAAGGATGATCATGTTTTCACAGAAGCAATGTTAATAATGCATGAGGAAATGCAAAATATTTAGTTGCAATTTTCTGAGCTATTTAGCAAAATATTCACTAATCTTTTGCTTCATATACAGTATTTGGGTAAAAATAAAATCTCTACCCCAAATCCCTTCTACCTAATCAGATAAATTCCTCATATTAACTAAGCACATAATTATTCTTTTAACTTACTCCATATATTCTCCTTTTATCCCTTTTGAAAAGGTGCTCTTTCTTCTTATCTTTACCAACCAAATCTCTGAGTGGAACAGTCCTTAGGTAACACTCCCTAAGACTCCCATTACATTTGCAGGACCCGGTCCTCCTTGAGCAGTACCCTGCAATTATCTATCAAAAGAACAATATAGCATGGATCAAGCAATCCAGAGATTTTCTGAAGTGTGTGGACCACAATTTCATGACACAAATTATTAAGGAGCTGTTGAGGGGAAGACTTTCTATTGGATCCCATACTTAGACACAAGGAAGAACAGATCAGGGATATAAAAGCTGGAGACCACCTTAGCTGCAGTTACCAGAAGATGGTGGAATTCTATATCCTGAGAGGAGGTAAAAAAGCAAAAAGTGGGATCATAAGCCCAGACTTCAGTAGAGGAGACCTCTTCAGGGATTTGCTTGGAAGAATCACATGGCAGATGGTTGTAGAGAGAAGGGTCCAGGAAAACTTAATTGTCAGGGATGTCCTCCTTCAACCTTAAGAACTGTACATGCCAAACACCATGAGAATGAGCAAACATGGTGGAAGACCTAAACGGCTGAACAAGCAGCAGCTGGCAGAACTCAAACACAAAAACAAAGCATACAGGAGATGGAAGCAGGGACACACAAACTGGGATGAATATCAAGACATTGTCCAAATATACAGGGACAGGGTAGAGAAGCCAAAACCCAGCTGAACTTGAACACAGCAAGTGATCTGAAGTGCATCAGTACATCAGCAATAAAGGGAAGATCAGGGAATGTATGAGCCTAGTGCTGAAAGGGAACTTCATCACACAAGACAAAAAGGGACAAGATCCTCAATTCTTTCTTTGCCTTGGTCTTTACTGGTGAGACAAACCTTCAGCAATCCCACATCCATAAAACCAGTGTGAGGCAGGATCAACTTTGGGAATATCGAAACAAACTGTACATAGTATTTGTACAAAATGTACATAAGATGAACACAAGTCTATGAGCCCTGAAGGGATGGACTCCTGGGTGCTAAAGGAGCTGCTTAATCTCACAGCAAGGCCACTCACAGTAATATGTGAAGAGGAGTAGAGATCACAGCAGGGTCTTAAGGACCTCAGCAAACCAAATGCCACCACTCTCTTGAAGAATGCACAAATGAGGATCCACGGAATTACAAGCTGGTTATCCTCACATCAACCAGCAAAAAGAATTACACCATGCACCACACTACAGGCTGACGGCCAAGGATCTGCACAGCTTTGCAGGAAAGAACCCAGGCATTGTAGTGGACATCATGCTGAACATCAGCCAACAATGAGTACTCACAGCAAAAGAGGCCAAGACCATTAGGAAGCATTTTACTAGAAAGCCAAGGGAGGTGATTCCTCCTCTTTAGGCAGCACTGGTGATATTCTTCTGGAGTACTCAATACAGTTTTGGGCTCCTCAGTATAAGAAAGACACAGATTTACTGCAGTGCACCCAGCAGAGGGTCTGAAAGGTGATTTAAGTGTCTGAAGCATATGAAATATGAGCAGATACTGAGAGAGCTGGGACTCTTCAGCCCATAGAAGAGAATGCTCAGGGGCTTTTATCTATTTCTAGACATTTCTGATGGGAAGGAGTGCAGAAAATTGAGCCTAATTCATTTAAGTGGCAAACAGTCAACAGACAAAAGTTAATGGATACAAATACAAGGAAACTAATTTAAAAATATGAAGAACTTCTTTTACTTATAGGATAATCAAAGACTGGAACAGGTTGTCCAGAGTAGTTGTGGAGTCTCCACCTCCACCTTTGCAGATATTCAAAACCCAACCAGACAATCTCCTGAAGAACCTGCTCTAGCTGACCCTGCACTGAGATGCACTGAGATGAGAGGTTGCACTAGATGATCTCTGATGGAGTCTTCTGACTTTAAATATTATGTGAATCTGTAATTTGATTGATGGGAAAGCATAAATGGTTTTGCTCGAGTTATTTGTGTTCAACAGATATTTCTACATCACTAGTGTTAAAAATATATATACACACATTTTCAAATATTGTCATGCACATTATTTTCCTGTAGTTTTCTGAGACTCTGAAAGCATAATGTGAAAAAAACGCTGTAGTTGATAGCATGATCTTAATGAAATAATTGCACAAAAATATGTCTTTGACAACAAAACATATATATGTATATTCACACACATTGACATATATATTGAATTTAATCAGAGCATGAGTTTTGAATATAGAGGGTTTACATATTCATTCATGTTTGTACCAGAACAGCAGAAGAACTGGAAAGAAATCTTTTGTAGGGAAAAATTTAGGTAAATGTTGAAAACCAAAGGCTTACAAGATGGAATGGAGGTGTATATGAGAAAAATTGCAAGATAAAATTTGAATTCCTGCTCTCTAGATGTAAACTAAGCCTTATAAATTACACATATATTTTTCCCTTAAGCCAGCTTTGGAACACTGAAGAAACAATGCATCACAGGGAACTTATTTAAGAGAAGCCCTATCATACTGAGCCAAACAGCTCATTCTTTTTCTGACAATACAGGCTTTGTTTCTGCATTCATTTTTCTGGTGTCTGAGAGTTTTTAAAACATCGTTGTACTTCCTGAAGAAGATCAACAACAGTAGGAATGAGAAAATTAAGAGTTAAAAGTAGCCAAACACATCATAGTTTGCACTCCTGCTGTTGTAAAATAACAGAGAGAGAAACTTGAGAGACAGTAAGCTATTACTACCAGTGCATTTCATGCACCTGGCAGCAATATCGTTCTCACCGTTCCTAAGCACTGGGTCTGAGTATTTCTTCATGACTGCCTCCTATCCCCTTCAACTGTCTTTTTTTCACTCGTTCCTTGAACTAGTACTAATGCAGTCAGATCGGAAAGTTAATAAAGATCAAAACTAACATAGCAAAAGAATGCCTGGATGCACAAGCAGCAGACTGCATAAAAGTGGTGAAAACACATGGCTCGGGAAAGGGGCTTAGCAAGGCTACCTTCTTCAGTACCTGAAGTGGCTCTCCAAAGAGTCATCATTATTATGCTTCAGTTTATACTGCAGAGTAGTACTTATTCAAATAATAACTAACCTAGCTGTTCCAGAACAAAAGTAGCTGAAAAAGCACTTCATATTGATCCAGAAAGGATAAAATGCTTATGTTATCCATATCATTTGCATTTTCAGCAAAAGCAAAATTTAGTCACTCAGTAGTAGCCAGGGTATTTTTTCTAATTCACTTGCCCATGTAAACGGAAATTGCCAAAGGAATTTTAATACTGCAAACTGAAAGTAAGGTGCACAATCTCTCCTAAAGGACAAATGTGCAAAGAATCAAGAACCTCTAGCTTACTTTAAGATTTGAATGTTTTGCAGGGGGGAAACAAAACCAACCAAACAAGAAAACCACTAATCTTTGGGTTGTTCTACTTTTTAAAAAATGAGCCTTTCTAAAAGGTTTTCCATAATTTCCATTAGCAACAACTGTGAAAGCTGAGCTGCGTCTCCTCCAAAATTGCAAGCTTACACTTTATTGGTTTGCATTTAGCTATTCAGCAATATTGCCTTCCTGAGGTCAGCTTAATCCCATAATTAACAGTTTTATATCATTAATAGCCCTTCTGATTTAGAGTGTTTTTGAGCACAGTCTTTTCATAATGTTGGTTCTCAGAGAAAAATATCTACCTTTTTGCTTCTGAATTTTTCTGAGCTCCACTCTGTCCCAAGCCACCACCAACAGATTCACTTTGATTCTCTCAAGTTCAAGGACTGTAACGAACTCAGTTCAAGATCAGGATTCTTTGTCCATAAAGACCATTGGTCAGACTGAGCTTTCCTTTGTAAAGTAAATCTAATTTACCCTTTTTCTACAGTGCTGACATACACCTTAAAACAAGACAACCAGAACAGTCCTATGGTCAAGATTACCCAGTAATTTCAAAAAATCACCGTTTTAAATTTACAGAAAGAAGTCAGAAAAGAAAAAGGGAAAAGAGCTTTCAAAAACAGCTGTAGCATGTAAAAGAAATTAGCCTGAAGGACTGTAGGGAAAATATCAGCAATAGGCTTTGAAGAAATCTGGCTTGGGTCACTGAAAAGAAAACAGAGGCAGATGCTAGGCTGCCTAGCCCAGGTCACTGCAGGGAGAACAACAGCTGGTTATGTGAGTCTTGCCCGGGACCCAGAGTTGGTGCTTGATTCTGCTGTGCAATTATTCAGTACTTCCTTGATGATTTTAGTATAGGAGAAAAACCGAAAATAAGATGGATTTTTTTTTTTTTTTTGGTGGAGCTATGACAAATTGAACCATTTATTTAGTAACAATACTCCTCTTCTGTGTACATCAAACAAAAAGAGTTCAAATGTGGACTGGCTACACAGATCTACCTCTGAAATATATGTAAGAGGTTTTTGAAGTGCTCTACCAAGTTATCAATATTTTAACAGCTCTCTTAAAAGCTGTTTCATAATAGTGCAGATACTTTCAAGATTGTCTATGTTCACTCCGTATTAACTGTAGTATATTTTAAGACATTTTATTTTCATATTCAAACAGGGGTCAGAAGAGATAGTGTCCTCTGATCACTGTATCCACAATCACTTTTAGCTGAGAGTTAAAAAATTCCTTTTTATAACCCACCAACCAACATTCAATTCAACTTAAGGGAGTTGTTGTTCACACACCCAAGGCTTTTATTAAAAGCTCTACCGTTACAATTTCTGGATTATGTTACAAAAAACTGAACTCACATTACACATCCTGGTAAGCAGAAGAGTTTTTAAAGTGAATTTTTCCATGATTGCCCAGCTCCCCATTTCATGACTCATGCATATTATTCATCACTCCTTTTCATGAAGACAAGAAATTATAAATGATTACCATCTTGATTTGTCTGAGCACAGAAAAAAGTATCTTTAGAATCAATGGACAACTCTACTCAATAGATCAGCTAGTTATTCAAAATATGTTTCACTAAAAATGCAGAATATGTCTTCAGATGTGCCTATAGTTTTACTAATTGTTCCAAGAATGTATAGCATGCACATGCATACAATAAAGGCTCTCTCTAAGAAAGAGTCTTAAGAATAATACTTTTTAAGGTGGTTAAAGAGAAAAAAAGATTTAATTTTTTTTGAGGTTGTTACCAAAATAAACTTCTCAATTCCAAGTTATTTTGACATTCATTCCCAGGTAGTACAGGTATTTATTAAGAACAAGTAGGCATAGCAAGGCAAATAAAACTCTTCAGAAATTGTGAAAGAAAATGTTAAGAAAATTTTCTTTTGAACCAAAAAAAAAAAAAGATAGCTTAGACAGACCAGGGCAAGGAGTTTCCTAGCAGCGAAACAAAAACAAATGGCACAGAAAATGAACTGTATAGAAAAACGTGAAAGAAGTAAATGGAAAAGTGTAAATTATACGAATTTCATGCTGAAGCTTACTATGCAAAAGTTAAGTTTTGCAGTACTAATCTAAACCCTTTTGTATGAAATGTTGGAAGTGAGATAAATATATTTAAATGGTACTGTTCCAAATGCCTTGGATCTTTTAAAACTCTGGTCAACTGAAACATGGCACTAACTACACACATACCCTGATATATAGAAACATGAGAATTAATAAAAAAACAATCAAAAAAAACAAAGCTCTTCACACTTAATATTTTTGCAACTCTCTACAGGATATTTTTAATGTTTGTTTATCCTCACAACAGAGTAAGAAACATTAAATCCAGCTATAATCATATGTCAAATGCAAGAGCCTAGGATAAAGAAATAGCCTAAAATAATGTTTATTAAATATAATGCTGTAGAGAATATATTCATTGTCTTCAGTGCTACTATCAGCTTGTCTTAAGTTATACTTGAATGTTTACAAGATCAGAACTTCAGCTGAGAGGAAAAACCGGAACACCTGTCCTGCCATGTCTAGGTATATAATATCTTACCATATACATTAAGATGCCTACCAGAAAGAGCCACTAATATCTTACTAGCGATGCAGTGAAGAGTCAGGAAGTTCAGTGAAGAAGGTTGTGCCTAGTATGGTGACTTTACTGAAACAGGTTTTTCCTCTCAGCTGAAGTTCTGAAACAGTGCCAAGACAACAGGGTATGCTGGTGGTATTCTTCAAGTGTGCTAACTGCATGCAAATAAGCGGAAGTTACACTAGAAAAACTGATTTTCAGCTTCTCTCAGCACTGGAGACAGCATGAACAAGACTAAGATATTCTGACTACCACCACACTGCTGGTAAGCTGCATCCAAGGTAGATGTATCTTGGCAGTATAGGCAAACTTGCGAAGTGCTCCTTATCTAGATATGACCAAATTCATTAAAACATATTTCAATAAGAAACAGAATCAGCAAAAACATTCTGGATTTGAGGCTGATAAAATCAACAAGCTATGCTTCTCAAGTTGCTAGTCATCTTTCAGGTGCTAATCATTCCCCACAGTTAACATAAATAAGAAAAAACCCAAGGAAATATTGATTAAAGTTTATATAATATTCCCTACTATTACTGAAATATAATTAGTTACTGTAGTTCTCATGAGGATTTATTTCACTGCCTGCAGAATAGGAGGCATCTCCTCTCCAGGAAAGGTCACCATAATATGTGGACAGTTTACGTCAGGTGACTTTATGAATATCATATAGAAGAAGTGAGAAGGGGAGCTGTTGAAAAAACAAAAAATATTAGACTGCAGTTTAGACTATGAACATCTGAGAAGCCATGTTTTGCAGAAAAATACAAAACAATGATTAACAGTGCAAACAGAACAATTCACAATTTACAATGTGAATGTTTAATCATGAAGACATACCTCTTTAATGTTCTTTCAGATAAAAAGGTAACAACTTTCATACAGTAAAAGCATGTAAATAAATGCACAAATATTGTTGTAAGGAGGTAGATGTTTTGATAATATAATAGAATGATTCAACTCTGTCATTGCTTTCAGATGTCCAACACAAAAGACCCTGTGCTCTCAATAACCTACTGTTGCTACCAACATTAAGGCTGGAAATTTCTATCATCATAATACTGCTTACTGTGGTTACACCATTTCTCTCAAGTTCACATCTTCCTACAGCTGCAAGTGTCTCTATGGAATCCTTAGCGCAAGTCAGGAACAACTGCTTATTCCTTTTGGACCATGCTGTAGAGTGCAATCATGGACCAGGCCTGGTAACATCTTGCTGGTTGTACCTATTTTCTCTTGCAGACATTCTCTTTCTAGGCAGTGCTGCAAAGATTTTTCTGTGAAACACACAGAATTTCTACTAGCTTGAGGCTTCTTGTGTTGTTAGGTTTTTTTAGCCAAGGTCTCACTAAGATCCATATTTCATGTGAACTTGTATTTTAAATAATGTTTGTAACATATCTTTTTAAAATATCAGACTTTCATCAATATCAGCTCTGATCAATCCTACATCCCTTAAAACAGACTTCCAAAATGCACTGCAAAGCATAAAATGAAACAGAACTTGAATAGCCATTTTACAAAGCCAATGCATGTGTTTGGTCACAAATACTGGATTATTTCTCTAGTATTTCCTTCTTTTTAAACTTGTAAAGTTTGATTTGAGAGAGTGCTGATCCCTATTCTGTGAAGCAAGCTAGCGTCATTAGGATGACAAAATCAAGTCTTATTGTGGCAAGAAGAAACATCATTTAGTGTCAACAACACACTGCTATTGATTTGAACTCCTCCTTGCCTCACGGGTGAAATAACAAGCTCCTACACACAGACTCTCTAAGCATACCAATAGAGGAAAGAGGCAAGAAAAATACTAAAAATGGCTGTATTAAAGATACAACAGGAAATATGTGACTCATGAGATGCAAATTCTTTTATCTGTATGAAACAAATTGAAGAAGAGCTTAATATGGCTTCTGCAATTTCTATGGAGTTAGATTAGAACAGAAATATACCTACCAATAATATACCAGATTTAGGCTTCCCAACCAGTATCTCCTAACTGTTCAACACTCTCTGTGAAACAAGACAGTTTCATTTTCATTATCTAATACTTACTAATCATTTTTCTAAAATGTCGCCTTATTTTAGCATCCTGGCTCACCATTTCAGGAGAAATGATCCTTTAACAATACTGGTAGGATCTCAATAAAGCAGAGGTAAGAAACTGTCAACACAGCCAGGTTGACTCTTTTCCTATTTCTGAACAGACTCTAATTCAGACAAAAAAAAAAAAGTATCTTTCTTTTTAAAAGATAAAAAAAAGAATAAACCCATGGTCATGCAATATCAATATAATACCACCTCGCAGTGCCCTGGTTTTGGCTGCAATAGAATTCATTTTCTTCCTTAGTAGCTGGTACAGAGCTGTGTTTTGGGTTTAGGATAGCATGAGAAGAATGTTGATAACACACTGATGTTTTTGTTGTTGTTAAGTAGTGCTTAGTCTAAGACTTAGTCTAAGTCAAAGGACTTTCCAATGTCTCATGCTCTGCCAATGTGGAGGCGCACAAGAAGCTAGGAGGGAGCACAGCCAGAGCATCTGATCCAAACTGGCCAAAGGGATATTCCACACCACAGAATATCATGCCCAGTAGGTAAACTGGGGGGAGTTGACCAGAAGGGGCCGATCACTGTTCAAGGACAGGGACAAGCTAGATGTCAGTCAGCAGGTCGTGAGCAATTTAATTTTTTAAAAATTGTTTTTCTTGGGTTTTATTCCTCCTCTCTTTTTGTTTTCTCTCTTCTCATTACTATTATTATTATATTTTACATTATTTCAATTTTTATTTCAAAATCTTGTAGGTTTTTACCTTTTTCCAATTCTCCTCCCGATCCTATCACAGCAGAGAGGGGAGTGAGTGAGGGGCTACAAAGTACTTGGTTGCCAGCTGGGTTAAACCACAACATACATCAATAATTCCTTTTCTAGAACTTAAAGCCATGTATTTAAGCAAATCTGCAAACTAAAAAATGTAGTGAGATGAAATACTACTTGTGTTGTCTAACTGCACCCAAAATTTAAGCTAATTTCAAACACTTTTGTAGCATCAATTTAGCATGCTAGAATTCCATAGCCTATCTCTTAAAACACGAACAAAGTAATATAAAAGGCATAAAAAATTATTTCAAGATAACTTCCTTTTTAAAAATACAGAAGTATAGGGAACAAAGCTATTTTCATACCACATCCAGAAAATGGATGAGGTGTGAAAGAAATCTCTTGTTTAATGTGACCTTTGGCTGTACTTCCACTTGTCATCATTATGAAGTAGCTACTCTCAGTGCCAACACATAAGCTGTGTTATATTATCCCATAACAGTAGTAGCACGTCTTTCAGGGAGCGTTTCATACTTCAAGAAACTGGTGGCAGAATGCACTGACAGCACTTACCTTTGTAGCTGCTTATAATAGGTCTTATTACACAATAAGACCTCATTTACAAAAGGAAATAAGAGTGTACTAAATTTCAGAGAGCATATCGCATAAACTAGGATGTGTTGAGGAACTCCCTTGGAGTTCTCAGCTTCAGTGAAAACATTCAAATAAGGAGAAATGTAAATTTCAGATTGGAACTCTGCCCCAAATAATAATATTCAGGGCTTTGTTACTGTGCACAGACCAAAAATACTGCATCATTAAGATCTGCAACATACTTGACTTTTCTTAACGCATGTAATTAAGAAAATATTTCTGGAAAGCAAATGAATTTGAAATTCAAGTAAGATTAATAGAACAAATACGACAAATTTACGTTTTATACAATGGTAGCAAGCTGCAGAATAAAAATCAGTAGCTATCATTATCTAAAGCTGTTCATCTAACACCATAGAGAGAAAAACTATTGATACATACTGTACACACATTTTTATCCATGTATATAAATCAAAGGAAACAGCTTCCTTTAAGGCAAGCATATGAAGATACTAAAGCAAGATACAAATTAAATATTCATACATTCA
The DNA here is from genome assembly GCF_041296385.1 of Aphelocoma coerulescens. NCBI lineage: Eukaryota > Metazoa > Chordata > Aves > Passeriformes > Corvidae > Aphelocoma > Aphelocoma coerulescens. The sequence continues at coordinate 45,087,504 of NC_091015.1, forward strand.
ATATTTCAAAATAAGGAATTTGGATATACACATGCATAATTTAAGTTCTATAGTGAAACCTGTCTACAGAGGCCATTTCTACTGTATTTCAACAGCATTGAAACTTGAAATGTACAATGCAGCCTTTCCATGCTGTGTTAAAACTTTAAAGTATATAGTAATTCATTTCAAGCACTAAACATAGAATAAAGGCCACATTATGCACACGACACTTCTGCAGAGGAACTGCTGCTTTGCCCTATTCATTACAGCTCTGAAACAAGGCTGTCAGTCCCACAAGGTGGTTTTGGACCGCCCGAGGTACTCAGTAGGAACTGAAGCCAAACAGGCAACTTCAGGAACAAGGTGGCTCAGGGGCCCTGAATAGCCCATCAGTCAGAATTGACTCAAAGTCAAATTCTGATCCCAGGCACCAATTTTAAACTCTATTGAGATGGTGCTCACACATAAAGCGTGAAATTGGCCCCTTACATTACTCTCATACATTGACTCAAGCCTCTATGGAGTAAAGATGGTATTTCAGACCTTTATGATTGGCAGAGGAAAGGAACACAAAAACAGTTTTCACACTATGTTGTCCACTAGAAATGATTCTTTGTGATCACAGAACCTGAAAGTAGTTTACGTACAATAACACAGATGTTAAATTTGAAGAGCTTATAAATACCTATGCATGCAAAAAACTCTGTGTGGGGGAAAAACCCCTACTATCCACCTTCCTCCCCACAACACATATCTTCTTCTGCATGTGTCTAAAGACACCACCATTCCTCCCCATGTACTTAAAACTTTGCCACTAAGAAAGAACTCTCTATATGGGTTATTAATGTGACTATTTTGTTTTCTTATTACAAGTTAAATGTATTAGTTCAAGTATCCAAAGTCTCATTTTAAAAACATTCATTTCACTGGGACAAAAATAGCTCATGTTAACTTGAAGAATAATTAAAGAGTATTTATTAAGGGGAAATAAAGCTACTCTATTTCTACACAGTTTAAAGTAAACATTTATCTTTGCCCCTTAAAGGTCACTCATTTGATCTTGACACACCTATGGAATTGCAGAAGCAAAAGCTAAATAAGTAGAAAAGTGGTATTAAGCAATATAAAACTAAACAAAATTAGTATCTACATGGTAAATTACTTCATTGAAAACCATCTATGGATTCTGCAAAGAATATACTTTTGCCTTAGAGCTAGTACTTTAATTTTCAAGAACCAAGAAAAAAAAAATCAAAACTAGTCAGTAACAATGCAGCGTCGAAAAGCAATAAACTCAAAATTAAGTTATAAATAATTTAAAGCATGTCATGAAGATGTATTAATAATTCATCAGATAAATAATTTACTAAATAATCAAATAAATAAATAATGAAATACATAAATAAATCAGCAAATAAATAATTCTGCAAAATAACCTAAACAATAAGTCACTAAAACAAATGACAAACCTACAAAACTACAATGATTTTCTAAATTCTGATAGTTTTAAATAAACAAATGTATATAAACTAGATCAATCTTTGGTGGATAGAGAAATATTTTTCACTGCTATTGGTGAATTCCTGATTACACTGCACAAGGATACAATTTTAGATTTTACAAGAGTGCAGTTTTTCCCTTGTAAATTATTAACACGATTGCTACAATACATCCTGCTCTGTATTTTACATGTAATCCCTTCATGTAGCTCATTTTTACCCCCAAAAATGAAAATCTCTTTACAACATTCTTAATTCACACAATTTCTTTTTCTTTTCCTGGGTGCAATACTTACAACACTGCAATAGCCTTCTTGGTGGTTCTCTTATTGTCTTCTGCGAACCTTCAGAAGTTTTGCTGCAGGGGAAAAACAAGTAGAATAACCTTAATTATTACAGATGGTATCTCATTCATTAGCAGATGACAACATTTTATTTGAAAGCACAAGAAAAGCTGTTTTATAATTCTACAAAGCAACTTAATGTGAAACAACCATTACAGTTTGCAGACTACCGAAAGTTTTTAGAAGTCTTTGGTGGAACGAGTTCAAGCAGACTGAGGCCTGTTTCTTGTATTTAAGCTGACACACAATCTGTGCAAACTGGCACTAATTCAGATGTAAAGATAAACCACGAGAAGGACAAAATACTTGGCTGACATCTAATGTTATCCTTGATTTTGGAAGTTCATAGTCCTTGAAAGAATACAGTGAGATCATTTAATATCCACTATCTAAGTACATTCACAATTTAATTAGAATACTGCACTCCAAAGCAACACTGGTACCACAAAGGTCAAAATCCACTCTTCTCCCCAGTCAATTTTCAGTCTCCATTTATTTTAATGAATAATATTGACAGTCACCATAGCTTTCTTCAAAGTGGTATTCTCTAAATACAGCAGTTGAAGAAATGTGCCACAAGTGTAATCATGTTACCAACTTTTATCTGTTCGGTCAAAAGGTTTATTTGCTTTCTTCCATAACATACATTTCATACAGGAAAGAGCGAGACAGTTTTACAAACCATGCTACTGACATGGATTCTTTATCTCTGTACTGGACTGTAAAAATGAAGGGATACATCAAACCTGAGGTTATATATTGTATACATGCATGGCTTTTTGCTACTTGTTTCAAAGGGAGTCAGTGTGCAGAGTTGTTTCTACAAGTAATATCTCAAATTGCTGATGGTGCGGCTGTATTTCAGCATTTACAAGCATAAAGGATAATTTACTCTTAAAACTACCTGGGCACATTTTACTTAACAAGTCTCAAATTCTCTTTAGGGATTATAATAAGAAAACACTTTGCTTAATCATAAATTTTATATTTATCTTGGCTAGACACCCTCCTTTGGATAGACTGCCATGTTTTGTCAAGAAAAATCAACACAGTGGAAATGAAGTACTTGTTCTGTTGTGTGGTCATTCAAAAGAGTATGTAGAAGTAATGTAAATGTGCACCAGTGCTGCTGATAATTTCACGCTCTCATACACTCATTTCAATTTGCTTTAAAAAGGACTATTCCTCCTGGCTAAATATAGACATCATGAAAAAGCATACCTCCCCTTTGAGCTAATAACACTGCAAGCCCCAAGACACAACACTACAAAAACTTTTATATTTTAAGGAATGTAAAGCACTTTCTTCTCACAGTATGTGCTTCTGAAGTGGGACAAATGAGACTGGTTTTTTTATTAAGGTATTCTCATTTAGTGTACAGATATCTGTTTGAAAATGACAATTCATTCCCACACCACATCTCTGAATCCCATCCATCCCCAAAACAAATCATATATATACCAAATGCTTCTTTTTAAAAGCAGTGGGTCCTTGTAAAATCAGCCTATACTTTACTATACACATTAGAAGATTTTGAGGATTACTGGGACATACAATGGTTCTGGAGGCTCTGGAATCAGACCTTCTATAGGAAGTACCATTTAGTCATAGAGCATTCATCTGCAGCTTTGGATCCTCTGGTAGCAAAGTGATTTTTCATCAGTGAGTTACAGTAGAGCTAAAACTGTAATTTCAGTTACTGACATCTTAAACCCAAATGTTTTTCTTCCTTTTAAAATTTACTTATTTTTTAATTACTTTCATGTTTAATTGGGGCTTCCAGACTATGGTTACAGAACTCACCTCCTCAGACAACTACTTCTGTCTAAGCTGGAGGGTCATACTCCCTGCTCAAATAAGACACATAAAACATTTAAAGAAGGACACAAACCAGCCAATGACCTGGGATACTGCCATATTTCTCCCACTTGCAATCATATGCGAATTCCACCCCACACAAGAGACAAAGACAGAAACTGAATTTGATTCCCTTCCTCTCTTCTGCCAGCTGGTCCTTTGCTCCCCCCACCAGCCCTCAAACATTGTATAGGTGCCTTACACAACAGATCATGAGGAAAACTTGTCAACAGAAGACTAAAGCAGAAGGCACTGATGTTCAGGTGTACTTCACAGAGAAGAACAGCAAAAATCAAGTAATTGTGTGCATTCTCTACTCTGCCCAATCTGGAAAGCTGTGCTACAATAGGGAGGCTCCCTTGCTGGCACTCAAGTTAATTTGGGTGATAATTTAAGGAACTGGATTGTACCCCATACCTAAGAAAAAATTTCTAGTATTTACAACGGCAAAATTATAAATATGGCTCACGGTAAAAGGACTGAGCAACAAGCTATTCCATTCTCTACCTTTTGATACTGCCATCACCAGAAAGTTTCTTAGTTTGAAGGTACAAATCAGACCAAAAGAAACCACATACTGCTGCTTCCTTCCTATGGGAACTCATGAATATAGGAAACAGGGAAATTTGAGAAAGAGATTACCATGTAATATCAAAATTTAGGATTTTTTTTTTAATACTTAGGAGTAAACACAGGGAGAAAGAGAAAGGCTGAACAGACCTGCTTAACCAAATTATAGTTAATGTAAAGTACTGACCACTATATTCTGACCCACTTTTGAAAGATTCTTGGAATTGTTCTAAGTTACACAAAATATTTTGCATTATCAATGAAAAAAATAAATAAAAGAAACCTGCAATCAATTATTGTATTTGGGAACTTAAATAACACATAAATCTTTCAAGACCAGAAGATTCATTCATTCTTCTGCCACAATTCCCTCCCTCCATTTATTACAAAAATTAAAGATTAACTGTTTGGTCCACTTCACACAGAAAGATACTTTTGTGACACAGTACAGTACTTAATAAAAATTTTTAATCTATCTGATTTTTTTAATCATAAAAAATAAAAAAGTGTTTGTTATACATGTTGGTAAGTCTAACTAAAAACTGTTAAAGTAATTGGGTCCTACAATGTTATAGGATAATCTTGAGTATGTTCTTGGCAAAAACTTTGGGTATTTCTGAATAACTTTTTAACCAGCTTCTTCCAATTGTCTCTAAGGTAAAAATCAATTTTAAAATATTAAAACATAGCAAAATGTTAAAACCCAGACTACTGAATCAACTCCTATCAATGCAAGACATAGCTCATTTGACTGTTATGACCCACGTTTCCTCGTCGATTTTTAGATAAAAACAAGCAGATTACCAGCAAAGGTTTATCTCAAATTCCCACATGTACAGCATGCCACATTAAATATATGCAAATCAACCTCTTTTTCCTCTAGTTTTTTTGAGCTGACAACTCATATGACCTGAAGCCATGGTTAACGACTACAATTATTTGACTTTCATATTTATACAATCAGTTATCAGATCCGCATGTTAATTGATTTTAACAGATAGTTTTGTATTCTAATGATCAACAGTAAATGTACATTTTACCAACCTCTTGATTTATAAGAAAATAAAACTTGTATCAGTTTTCACAATTAACCCTTCATTGCATTGATTTGCGTTATTCAATGGGAACTTCTCAATAATATGTTAACCTAGAAGTACTCCAAACTAAGTGACCTTAACTTTGGTAGCAAAATTTAATTTTCCAATTACAGACACTCTTCTATTGTGTTTAAAATTTATTTAAACAATGCACTGTCAATTTAATAGAAATGATGAAACATAATTTATACTTAAATGGACTGGGCAAACAAATAGTTTCCATTTATTTAATATACACATTTTGCTAATTAAAAATTCATTTCTCTTTTTCAAAGAACCTTAATCACACACTCCTGTATTTTAATAAGCCCTCAGATGTCACATATATGACAGAGGACAACACTACATTTAAGATCCTTATTTTTCAAGTAATATGCTTAGGCCCAAAGGGTTCCTCTGTTGTCATCACGAAAAATATTAACTGAATTGGTCAGGTTTTTTTTACATGGCTGAAAATTTATTCTTTGCAATTCGATTTTTATTTTGGATACCCTATTTATTGAACTATAAAATACAAAATTCCAAACTGCACATATTTTCATGTGAAGAATTGACTATTTTCTAAGATTATACAACGTGCAATCATTATCTTCCACAATTAATGTTGTTCTTCTTTAAGTCTATTCATATAAAAGAGTGGATATTGTATTTTACTCTCAAAAAGATCAGATCATGTCTTGTTCTATACAAGGGCTCTCCCAATTTAGGCCTTAATTGCTGTTGTACTAAAGGATCACACACCAATTTTGGTAATGCAAGAGCTGCTGGATCCCTTTCTCAGCATGTTTTAATACCAATATAGAAATTTTAATTTCTGCAAAATGCAGAATCTATTTTTTATAAATAACTGAATGAGGTGCAGAGGTTATTCAGCTTTTATCCAGGTGAGCTTTGTACACTTCAAGTTCTGCAACTATTCTCTTTTCGTCTGGTAGATCCAATTAATTTCAAGTGAGATTTATGAGACATTTATGAGATTCTGAGACATTCTCCACAACCAAAAGAGACATCAGCGCACTCATGTAGATACACAATGCTTACTCAAGTTCCTGTAATGAACCAGGGACAGAATAAACTCCAAGTCACATTCCCACAACCATGAATAAGCACCTTAGCCCCTAAAACACTCTTTAATGGACTTCTCTGGTTTTTAAAAAGTCTTGATTTCACACTGAACATAATGAGAAAGGTAGTGAATATATGATGGGATTCTTTTGCTTACTTAATAGCTATTTTCCTTAAACTAAGGTCAGGCAACATGACAAATACTGATAAAGCAAGTTCTCTTCAATCTTTCCCTTACTGGGAAACAACTTCTTGGTCTTCAACAGATCTTGATTTAATCCTGAACATAATAAGAAAGTCTGTAGGTCTGCAGAAAGAGGAAATACATTCCACTTTAATCACTAACCCCATTGAACACCACAGATATCAATGCAGAAAGAACCTGGTTTCTTTTCTACAATTCAGTGCTATGAGTTAATCACCTTGAAGACTGACTGTAAGGTTTATACTTTTGTAGCCAAGGCAGACCTTAAGATATATGGAAAGGTTAAGTAAAGATCCTACACTTATATGTGAAAATAGTGGGAAATATAAGACAAATATGCTAATAGAATCTACACATATATTTTACATGTAAATATCTAATAAACTTAGAAAGCAGATATCATTCCTAGTTTCTAAAAATGTTTGATATCCCCACTTCTCTTTAAACTTGACTGTTAAAAATTACAAACGTGGTCATATCAGCTATGAAGAAAAACAAGTAAAATTTAACAACTGCATTACGTATGGGCTGACTGAGCCAAAGAAGTCCTACTCTGACTCATACATATGGCACATCCATTTACATCACAATAAATGAGGTTACATCAAGCTGCCAATCAGTCACTAGTGGGTTCTGCAGGGCTCCATTAATTATTTGGATAAATTATTTGGATGCAGGACTCAAAGTTATACTAGGTTTGCTGACAACACTAAACTGGGAGGAGCTGTTGACTCCTTCGATGGCAGAGAGACCTTGCAGAATGATCTTGGCAAATTAAAGGACTAGGCAATCACCACCTGTATGACAATTTTCATTGTAAAATGAATTTTCATTTCAAATGCTGGATTCTGGCAACCCTGGATGAATGGACAGACTGAGGAATGAGAGGCTGGACAGCGCCTTGTGGAAAAGGACTGCGGGTCCTGGTCAGTGGTGAACTGAATACGAATCAGCAGCGCCTGGTAGCCAGGAGGGTCAGCTGTGTCCTGGGGGGTATCAGGCACAGCATCGCCAGCCAGGCAAGGGGGGAGATTGTCCTGCTCTGCTCTGCACTGGGGCGGCCTCACCTTGAATATTGTGTGCACTTTTGGGCACCACAATATAAGAAAGATATAAAGCTATTAGAGAGTGCACATAGGATCATCCACACAGATGAGGCAGGGCCTAGAGGAGAAGACATACAAAGAGCAGCTGAGGTCACTCAGTCTGTTCAGCCTGGAGGAGACTGAGGGGATACCTCATTGCAGTTACAAGTTCCTCGAGAGGGTAAATGGAGAAGCACGCACTGATCTCTTCTCTGTGGTGATCAGTGACAGGACCCAAGGGAATGGCCTGAAATCGTGTCAGGGGAGGTTTAGGTTGGATATTAGAAAAAGGTTCTTCACCCAGAGGGTGTTTGGGCACTGGAACAGGCTCCCCAGGGAAGTGGACACAACACTAAGCCTGACAGAATTCAAGAAGCTTTTGGACAAAGCTCTCAGGCACATGGTGTGACTCTTGGGCCTGTCCTGTGCGGTGCTGGGAGCTGGACTCGATGATTCCTGTTGATCTCTTCCAACTCAGGATATTCTATGATTCTATGATTCATTTAAGTTAGAATATATATAAACCTTTTCACCAGATGCCTGAACCTAGACTGAAGTAGAAACAAAAGAAAATACTGTTTACTACTCACTATTTTTAAAAAGTATGTTAATTGCTCATCTTGAAGACTGATGATTAGAAGTAGCATGACTAACAATACTCATTGTATTTACCAAAAACTGAGAGGAAACAAAAAGTAGAAAGCAATTGGTGATACTTTCTGATGACAATTTTTATGAGAAGAAGTGCAACTATAATAAATTCCACAGTTCAAGGTTAAATTAAGGCTATGTGCAGAAAGAAGACCAATAAAACACATTCTGGGAAATGAGAAAATACTCTACCTAAAAAATGTCCTGTTCTATGATGAAACATTATGAGTTCAGAGATAGCAAGCCACCATCCAGACACTATGGCCAGTTTGGATCACTGAGACTATTAAAGGGATCATGACAGGGACAACTGAGTGAAAAAAATCCAGAAGTTCAGTATGAGTAGCGTAGTATGCAACCGTCTATGCATAATTTTAGTCACAAAAATGAAGCTGAATCCATGAAAGATAGAAAAGCACTTACTATACTACCACTGTTGTACATTAATGTGTCCTCTGGCACTATTTCACACAGGAGAAATAAACATGGAAATGGGTACATCTAATATATCTAGGTAGGTAAGTTTATTTACCTGTATCCACAGGTGATCAGATTTGATCAGATATGATCAAAAATCATCAGGGATAAGGGTCTTCCATTGTCCTTGATGTAGAAAGTATAGTCTTTAAGATGTTTAGTTAACTTCATACCAAAAATATTTAACTACTTTACAACTCACTGTATAACCCCAACAAAGAAAAAATATATTACCAATCCGCTGGATCAGTTCTGTAGAGCCATATGAACTCCAGCAAAGGTGCAATGCATGGAAGGAGAAATATCAAAAAATGGGAGCAAAGGGAGGACAAAAGATAATATCGATCATTTGGTGACAAATTTATCTAAGTTCAGGTTATCTAAATGTGATAAAAATCACATTCATAAAAACTCCCAAGCGTCCATTTGTGAAACAGAAGAAGTTATATCACCCCCAAGATATTTTATTTCTACCAACACCTGCAGTCCCTAAATATCACTCTATTTTATCATGGTGACTGAATTTCAATAGATGAATTTGCTAACGTTAAAAAATAAGATTAATAAAAATGGCATTAGTTTGCTTGCATAAAACCAGCCCACTATTTGGATGCTACCTGTCTATAACAAAATGGTACATGAATACTGCATAAAAGTGGCCAAATGCCTCTTCTGACATGAAGACTCCATTGGAGACTCGCAGTGTCACCATTAGAACTATGGCTTGTAGCATCCAAATGAACAAAACATAGAAACTGTACTGCTAAGAAAAATGAAAGGCTGCACAGTTTCTCTTAGAACAAGTAACTATTTTACACAGAATCATCAAGTTACTGAATGCAAACCACAGCAGAAAACTGCTGCAAATTTCAATCCTGTTAGTGGATAGATGAATTTAGGGAAGAGGATGTAAGTATCTCAATGCAGGGCAAAATTGCTGGGTTTTATTTTAAACATGCTTAAACTCAAAATTTTAACTTAAACATTTAAGAGTGATTTTAGTCTGTAAGTTTTACGCCACCTGAAACTGGCGATCCAAATGTCTATAATAGTGCATTTGAAATGCTGAGTTATATTAATCTCATACTAACTATAGCAGTTCAATTTCAACAAATTTCTCAGGGTTTTTGCATATTGCTGAATAAATTACTCTGGAATTAGCTTACTTTTCTTGGAGGCATTATATGAGATTATTTCTTAGTCTCCTCCTCTTTGATTTAGTACACATCTTCAGATAATTTATTAATGTTTTGGATATCTCATTCATCATCTATTATTACTGGTGTCATAAATTAGAGGAATGGAACAAAGCACTGGACTATACGCTTTTTCCATATTCATCAATATAATAGCTACCTCTGTTAGCAAACACTCTATAAAGCAGTTGGTTTATCCACTAAAATGAGATCAGGAACAGTTTTTAAACTCAAATCCCAAAACAGATCAGATTTATAGTGTAAGAGGCTCTTAATGAAATAAAAATCAGGGCTTCACTTTAAAATATATAAGGGTAGGAATACCTGGTCTGCAAAACACAAAAGCAAATGTCAGACATTGCTATGTCCTCTAAAATACTCAGATGAATTAAAAGGCTGATAAATGCCAGTTTTACCTGGAAAAAATGGATTAATTGTTAAAAATGATGTAATTTTGTCAACATACTATGAAACAGTAAAGAGAAGGAAAGATTCAACCAACAGAAACTTAAATGTCAACATTTAAATCAGTGGTAATATTGCCTAAGTAGACAAGTTGCCTGAACTGGTGGTAAGTAGGAAAAATGAAATCCTATTGCCTTTTCTTTTTTGCTTTTTCTTTTTTCCTGTTTTTTTTTTTTTTTGACAATCTAAACACAAATGACATTGGAAAATACAATTGTGAAAATTTCATAATATTTACAAGATAATGGATATTAGTGGGAATCCTATAGGTAATAAATTACATAGCAGTATACTATTCTATATAAAGTACCTGAAAAGACACAGAATTAATGCTATTATGAAAACATTAACTACTGACTTAACAAGGTCATTTTGCATTAAATGACATATTTGAATTAAATCTGAATATCCAAAAAATCAGTTTTTGTTGTTTTATGTAGAGACTGTTGATATATTTTGAACACATTCACTGTTTACATTCCTTTAACTAAAAGTAAATCTCTCATTAAGACAAATTTATATCTTGCATGATGTAATAATACTGTGCTCACCTCTTTTTTAACTGTCTGTTGAAAATATTTAAGCCAGGTTTAGGACTTCATTAATGGAATGAAATACGAAGTTTAAGTTCTTATAATATAAAAGAAGAGAACTCCAAATGTTAGATTGCAATTGGATAAAATGCTTCTGATAGCAACTATTTATCTAATTTCTACAGGGGAAGAAATTCTTCTTTAGGCGTTATAGATCAGAGAATTCAGGCTCCAATATTGACCTGAAAACAACAAAATAAAATTTTCCAACCAAATTAAAAGTTTCTTATTGCGCCACCTCTAGTTCAGGACCCTCATTATTTTCCTTATAGAACCTTCACTATCTATAGCAACTGATGATTAATAAAACACACTTGTACCAATGCATTTTAAAGTTAATTCAACTCAACCCACAGTTACACTCTCCTATAGTTACAAGTAACAGTGGAACAGAAAGTTACCTACATGAGCTGCACCTTTTGTTAGTCTCCAGTTTGATCAGTTTGGCAATGATCATACCTCTTATTCAATCTATAAAGGCAGTTTGCAATCAAAAAGAACCTTATCATTACATGACAAAAGTAAGTCATACCCTCATTGTACTAAGGTGCACTTGGTTTGAGGACTTACATAAAGCAGAGAAGCCAATCCCTTCTCTGATTGAGAGCAGCTATTTGCACTCTCTTTTCTCTGCCTCAATACAGATAAAAATGCACATTGTCAGGGAAATGCTGAAAATTAATCTTCTCTCTCACAGTTACAATATTCACCCATTGGTAGGTCCCCTGAATTCCACTGTTAGCCTTGGTGAATTTCTAAATTCTACAATGGGCAACTTTATTAGACAAGTGACTAAAGCGTGTCATACCCAAAATGTCCAGCAGCAATCCAGAAGTAACAGGTACAGGATAATTCTTGGGTGAAAAAGGACTTCATTGAACCTGGTCTCCCATGACCAATGGAATTGCTCTAGCAACTGAGGGAGCAGCCAAAGAAAAATGAAGTGTTGGCAATGGCAACATTCCCTCATGCGAGAGTTTCCTTGACTTAGTGTTTTCAAACTATCTGAGATTTCTGCCCTTCTTGTCTTTTTGTTCACTGAGTGAAAAACTTATGTCTGCACGGAATTCTTAACAGAACCTCAAATCAAGGAACAGACATGGTTAATTTACTTCAGACCAACTTCAACATATAACATCGGGATGCCTTGAAGAAGGTTTTTCTTTTCCTCACCCCAAAGAGATTACTTCCTTATCTAAAACTTTACAACTAAATCCCAGTGAAGGGTAACTTTATTATTTTCCAGATAAAAAAGCAGGTAACCTGTTCTATATTCTAAATACGTGACTGGTATCACTTGCTGGTGATAGATTTTAACATTAATTAATGACTGTATAAAAGTACTGAAAAATCATGGAAAGAATGCTTTAGCTCATCCCAGATGGAATTTGGAATACAAGAGTCAAATTTCCTTAAATAATTATGCCAACATAAACTTCCTTTAACTCTTGCTACCTAACTCTCATAACTTTCAGGTCTGCTGAAAATTTCATCAATGAAGAATAAGTTGCATGGTGAATAGACAGCAAACAACCACCAAGAAGTAAACAAAAATAACATTTCTTTGGTTAGAACACAGAATAAGAATTAAAATCAATGGACTCTTGAATTACATAATTTTCTCTTTCTATATTTATTTTACTGAAGGTTCTGCAAGACCCAAAGTCCTGTCTTCTTTTTAACATCAGATATCCAGAAGGCTTCGGAGATCTCTTCAGATACCTGCTAGATAGGAGCAGTACTTGTAAATGTTGACTCTTAACTTTAAGGGACATCATTGTTACATTCTCTAATCAGAGAAATTACATTAAATTTAAACCTTTGCTTCCCAGCAGCACCATATCCTCTAAATTGGACTTGTACAATTAAGTACCTATTCTCAGACAGACATATTTTTAAGCTCCATATATTAGAACATTCATTCATGTAGTTGATCAGAAGCACATGTGGTCCTGCAAATATCTAATACATTTATCACTGTGACAAAAGGTCAAGCAAGACACTTGAAATCCTGTTACCACAAAGTAGTGGTTAAATGCAAAAGAACTGGGAAGATGGTATTCTGAAGCCAGCAGACAGGTAGCAGTGGAGGCCCAAAGCTGACACTATCAGGACCAAACCCTCCACAGGGGGGTTGTGAGACTAATTTCCTCGATTCAGTTATTACCACTAGTAAAGAAGTTTACTACAGCTACACGATTTAACAACTGTTAAACCAGCATTGCTAAATTCAGAACCCACTCAAAACATACTACAAATTGTCACAAAGAAATAGGGCTTGTTTACTCCTCATTACAGTGTCAGTGAGTCAAAGAATTGATCTTAAACAACAAAAGCCTGACAGATGAAAATGCCGCCAGCTCTGTCAGACTCCTGGAAGAGAAAGTCAAGGCTCAAATGATTGCGTTGATCTTTAACTGAAACTGTAAAACAAGTCAGTTTCTTCAAAGCCAAACATAACACCGAAGCCAACAATAAGGAATGTTTTAGTCTTTTCCACACAATGAATTTTTTGATGTCATGAGCTCTGGAAGTTTTTAATCACACTAAAAAACCATTAGCAAGGCAAATGTATATGACCCAGGCCCATAAGCAACCACAGGACTGGTTTTCCTGACTAATTTTATTTTTCCTTCTCTTGCCTAAATTCCAGTATCAATACTTCTTAATAACAGATACTCTCAAATTTTTAACCAGGTTTTAACCCATGTTTTCTTTTCTTTCACTATCCAAATCTGAACAATAATTCATACTTGTTCACTGACTAAACTCCAAAGTATCTGTATTTTATTAGTCACATGGAAATTGGAGTGCTACCCACAAGACTTCAAGATAAAACACTTCACTGACACAGATCAGAATCAAAAAGTCACCCCATTTAAAGACTAACAGCCTTAAGACACATGATTTTATGCTTTAAATTTAAATAAAGGTAATTTAAAATCCTGTGTTTACTGTTCAGTAGTTATTCTTAGTTATCCTTCCCAAACTCCTGATTCTAATTATGACCACCCATATCTTACATAAGTCTTCCCATCCCTTTTTAAAAAAGTCTACATTCACTAAATCCCTCTCAATAGATGTGCCAGCATAATTTTATAGTGTATTTACAAGACTTCTGCTGCTAGTCATTAAAAATCAGATTAATCAATGTTTACCTTCTAATTTTAGACATGAATTTATTTGAAGTAAAATTTTAACCCATACAAAGGAAACTAATTTTTACATACTGCAGACGTCATAACTCCCACAGAAGAGTAACAGCAGAAATTAAGTTAATGACTAGAATCAGACCCAGAAACACTGGACAGACAATAGTTTCATTTAACCACTTGCTGCACAATCTCTTCTTCCCACCTCTCACCTCCAGTAAATTTATCTTGATTATAACTATATTGGTCAGTTCAAGTTTGTTTAGTTGCAGGTCTTTCCATCAGTGACATCAACAGTGAAGCCACTCAGGACTTACAAGTACAAATCAATTTTGTCTTCCTGGAACAAATCTTAAGCATCTAGAAGCTCAGGACCCCAATATTTGACTTCAGGAACTAAGTGCTTAGCAAGCATCTGGAAAGTAATGAATTACTTCACTTAGCCATACCAGCACTTTATTATCCATTTTACATAAGAATTCATAATGATAACAAGCATATTGCTTGGCATGGAGCAAAACCATGCAGGCAACCAACAGATATTTCCTCTGACCCCTGTCAGATCAATTAATTTTGGTAACAGAGACAAATGCCTTCAGAACAGCAGAGCAAGACAACAGAATTCCTCTAAAATGACAGAAAAGAATATATGCTGTGAAGAAGTGAAAAAAGCTTTAAAAATAATTCACTGAAGTAATTCTCTATACCACCAGTAAAGCTGTTTTCAGTAATGTACAGAATGTTACCCAATACTTTAAAGTAAAATAATTTCATGACATCATATGCTTGCCAGAAAAAGATGGCATAGGCTACCTATCCAGAATGCTTGCCATTACAAACATCCATTTCATTTTAACAGAATAGAATTGTTCAGGTTGGAAAAGTCCTTTAAGATCATCAAATCCAACCATTAACACCGCCAAGCCTACCATGTCCCCAACTGCCACATCCACACATCTTTTTAATACCTCCAGGGATGGTGACCCAATCATTTCCCTGGGCAGCCTATTTCAATGTTTGACAAATCTTTTGGTGAAAGAAATTTTTCCTAATATCCAATCTAAACCTTCTCCAGCACATCTTGAGGGCGTCTCCTCTTGTCCTGCCACTTGTTACCTGGAGAAGGGACTAACCCCCACCTGCACACAACCTCCTTTCAGGTAGTTGTAGAGAGCAATAAATTTCCCCGAGCCTCCTTTTCTCGAGGCTAAACACCCCCAGCTCCCTCAACCACTCCTCATGCACTCCAGACCCTTCACCAGCTTCACTGTGCTTCTCTGGACTTACTCCAGACCTCAATGCGCTTCTTGTACACAGGTGGCCCCACCAGTCCCCAGCACAAGGGGACAATCACTGCCTTCATCCTGCTGGCCACACTACTCCTGATACAGGCCAGGATGCCACTGGCATTTTTTGCCACCTGGGCTCAATCCTGGCTGTCAACCAGCATCCCCAGGTCCTTTTCTGCAGGGGAGCTTTCCAGGCACTCTGCCCCAGCCTGTAGCACTGCCTGGGGTTGATGTGATTTAAGTACAGGACCTGGCACTTGGCCCTGTTGAACCTCAGACCATTAGGCATCAGCCCATCGATCCAGCCTGTCCAGATCCTTCTGTAGAGGCTTCCTACCCTCCAACAGATCAACACACCTGCCCAACATGGTGTCAGCTGCAAATTTACTGAGGGTGTACCCCATCCCCTCATCCACAGCCTTGATAAAGGTATTAAACAGGGCTTGTCCCAGTACTAAGCTCTGGGGACACCACTGTGATCTGTCACCAGCTGGATGTAACTCTATTCACCGCCACTCTCTGGGCCTGACCAGACAGCCTGTTTTCACGCAGCGAAGCACGTGCCTATCCAACCCGTGAACAGCCATTTTCTCCAGAATGCTGTGGGAAACAATGGCAAAGGCCTTACTAAAATCTAGGTAGACAACACCCACAGCCTTTCCCTCATCCACAAAGCAGGTCACCACATCATAAAGAGAGATCAGTTTGGTCAAATAGGACTTGCCTTTCATAAAGCCATGCTGACTGGGTCTGATTATGAGGTTGTCCTGTACACACCATGTGATGGCATTCAAGATGAATGCCTTAAATTTACACTTTTTAACCTTAAATTTACACAAACAATGCAAACAATACTTACTATAAAAAGAAAATAGCTTATCTAGTGAAATGAGTTAAAATCCAAAATCTAAACACAAAGCCAAGTTAACCATAAACAGCAGGAATAAGGCCCATGTAATTTTTATAGCTTGTATTTACCAATCTTCTGTACTTTTACTAATGCAAAATATAGCAACTTAGAAAACGTGATGTGAAGTTAACATTTTTTATTACGAGGGATTATCTTCAGGATCAAAAGTTACACTCTGAATAAAAATTTAACAAGATCTTAAAAAAAAGAAAAGTCTGCTGCATCTCCATCACATGACAAGATGATGTGAAGCTTACATCATTCAAGGATTACCAAGATAGCTGTGTGTTTAACTATTAGCTGGTAACCACTCAAGGCGCTAGTAATTCATTCATCCTCCTTCATTCCATGTGCTGAACCAGAGATTCCTTCAATAAAAATTCCCAATTCACTGACTGTAATCCTGATCAAGTGATTAAGATGTAGAAATAAAACTAAGATACAAAGTTCTTAATAAATGCAGGTCTAATTTACTTCTTTGAATTTCAAAACTTTGTTGTGCTGTCATGGTCCAAATCTAAGAATGAACCATTTCATTAGCTGTAATTCAGAACCAGCTGCCATAACATTGTCTTTATCCACAAATCAGTCACTGAGGTTAGATATGCCTAACAAGCAGACTTTAGTTTAGAGTCACAGAACAGCAGAATAAGCTGAGTTGGAATGGACCCACATGGATCACTGAGTCCAACTCCTGGCCCTGCACAGCACATGCCAAGAATCATACCATGTGCCTGAGAGCATTGTCCAAACACTTCTTGAACTCTGTCAGGCTGGTGCTGTGACTGCGTCCCGGGGGAGCCTGTTCCAGTGCTCAACCACGCTCTGGGTGAAGAACCTTTCCCCGATAATACAGTCCAACCAGAGGACTATAGGAAATTCCTGAAGACCAGCAGTACCAGCATAGGGAAAGAAAGCCCATGTGGTGAACAGAACAGTCATTCTTGGCTTTTCTTCCCATGTATGTACATTTCAATGCTGTTCTAGGAATGGCAGCAGTTTTCTGGCCTGAATACTCCAGACACCTTCTTAAGATCAAGATTCATCGAAAGCAAAGGGATAATTTGCTTATAATAGTATGCATATAGATAAGGTTTACATATCTGATATAGAATTCTAAAATGCTTATATGTATGCATAGAACCTCTTACACTGACTAAATATTGAAAATCTCCCAGCACCACCTACTATGGCTCTATGAAAGAGATGTAAATGAAAAAATAAACAACTTCTTTTTTTATTTTAGTTCTCTAGAGAATTAAGAGAACAGGCAGTACTTGAAACACATTTCATGAACTGTCATAACCAAGACAGACTGACTGACATAAGATCCACCACAGCTGAATGGTCAAAGATGCATAACAAAATGTATGACTATTTCAATTAATGAATGAAAAAAGTTTTTCTTAGTCAGTAATATAGTACCAATTGGCCTTATACAAGCCTTACTGAACATTAAAATGTGTGACCATCAGATGTATAATGAAAAAATCAAAGTGAAAAGAGAATTCTGTTTTGGGCAGAACACGATCAGGGACATCCAACTGAACAAAATGAAGCTGATTCTAAGCCATGTTGAGTCTAAGACTTCTACTGTGCACAGTCAGTAGACTGGGACTAAATTCAGATATATCTATTCCCACCTAGTACAGTATTGGGGTTTACTTGCTTATACTTGGTGCAGACATTTCCTTTTAGATTTCCTGCCAAATGTCACTTGGTGGGATCACAACACATACAATGGGGCAGACACTAAGGAGCCTCTTGTGGTTACCAAAAACTTGTCCTATTTCCACAGAAAGGCATTTCAAATTAAGGTTTAAATGGGCAGAGGGAAACAAAAATTCAGCTTTAATCTCAACTCATCATTGTCATTCCCTATAGACCTAGAGCCATTCCACCATCAAGATGCAGCTGCATCACTAACAAGGGGCAGCTACTCAGCTCCATGTTTGACCTTTTCAATTTGAGAGGTCACAAAGCAATTCTCAAGAGACCAGGTCAGCTTAGGACACGGGGAGTTTGTGGGTTTATTTGTTTAGATTTTTTCTTTTATCACAGTATCAATAAAATAACGAGTCTTTCAAGAACCGTTGTAATTTATACATGCCCATGGATGCAGTAATGCCTAGCAGGGTTCAGGGTAGTCAGATGATCTGTGACCAGCTGTCAAAGACAACAGAGGTTACAGCAGGGTGTTGAACTTTGAGCTCTTGCTCTAAGACAGTCCTCTTCAGAAACACTGAAGAAGATGGACGGCACAGCTAGAGCTCAGAGAGGAAGATAAAAGCAAATGTCCAGTGTGGAAGAGAAACCTTCCCTCACTTATGCAAGATGACAGATACCACTTAGATTTTTCTCACTGGTTTACTTGTACATGCAATTAGAAAGTCTGTTTGCATTTCATTTTCATTTCACTGTCATCTTTTACCTGTGACTTCAAATTACTGTATCACAACGGTGGCACAGACTTTGAGAGGAATTGACAGTTTCTGAGGCCTCAGCTTCAGAAAAAGGCAAATGTCACATGAAAGTAAAAATACTTTGAAACATTCTGTTAAGTTAGTGAAGCTACAGAAATGTATCTCAAGTTATGGGGAAGAGGTTAGTATATCAAGAGGGACTACATGGAAAGTCACAGTATCCAGTGGATGCTATAAACACACATAGCAATGAATCATGACAAACCCATTACTAGCCACTAAAACAAAATTCTGGAATTGACACTGTTTCAGTTCCTTCAAAACTAAGCAAAATGAACAAGAATAAAATTGGCACAGCCATAACATTTCACCAAGCAAAATTCTTAACTGTAGACAGGAATTAGTCTCAAGTGAAATGTCAGTTACTTTATTGCTGTCAGCTCAGGATACATTGCAATGATGAAATCATTGCAAAATGTAACTCAGGACTTTGAAAGATAAATTCTTTCACATTGAAAAAATGAAGCTGCTACCCAACCTTCACTTACTCTGAAGTTAACCTGAATAATAATTTTGAGAGTTGTCTGGTCAGGGTGAGTAAGAAACATTAGCTGAAATACCATATTAGCAATTTGGAGACTTGCTGGCAACTTAAGTATTTTTTTTAGATGAAAAAGTGTAGATGGTATACTGAGCACATGAGAAAGAGTGTCAGCTTAATGTAATGTACTGCTACAGATATATTTTTTTCTAAAGTAAATTGAATGTTTGAGACAAATGAGAATTCCTTGACCGCTTTTTCCTCTCAGCATCAAATACATCTTTGTCACCATTTTTACCACTCAGGTTCAAAATGAGATCTACATCAGCCCCTCTTCATCTTCCAATATATTCATATCTCATCTGAAACTTTGTCATTGTTCTTGTTGTTTTGCATAAGATCTATATATATATGAGTCAACCTGCCTATACATCAAAAATTCTCATTTACCCCACTTTCTCATGAGATTCAACTTGCCTCCCAGTCAATCTATGCAGTGCAGAGTTTCTAAAATGCTCATCTCACTGGTTGTCAAAGTTTTCAGTAACTGTAAAGACAGTCATCTTGAATGATCAAGACTCTCATCAGCAATTTTACATTATTCCTCTTGTTTGAATCTTTATTATTGCATACTATGATACGGTACTGGAAGACAATGTGAGTAAAAACCCTTGTAGAAGGTGGTCTTTCACTACTACCACAAATGCAGTGAGTCAATACAATCTACTCCAATACCTAATGATGTATCTTTACTGGTAGTGTTTTTGTTCTTCCTTGCCCAGATTTCTTTTCTAGTGAGCAGTTATGTGATGCTTAGCTGACTACTGTGGTTAAACCACAACACCACCCTACAATTATTTCTGTTGCAGCTGGATCTCCTCACAGCTTGAAAACACAGAAGCAGAGGAGCTTGGCATACAAAAAAAATCAGACAAACAAAATGTTGAGACATTCTCTGTAAAACAAAAAAAACCAAAAAAGAGTAATGGCCAGTTCAAGACACACTTTCTGTGTTGTAGGGTTTGATTTTATTCCATGTTTCCAGAAGGCAGAATCTTAAAAGAATGCTAGCTTCTTTTATGCTTAGGAAAGTCCACATCTGCAAGCATTAAGGCAAAGTAAAACTGCATCAGGAAAGAGGGACCTAAGGAAAATGCTCTTTGCTAAAAAAGAAAAAAAAAAAAAAAAAAAAGGAAAAGAAGACTATCAGACTATTCAATGCCTGCTAGTAAGCTTTCTACTGAAGGTTTTCCTCTTAAACCCACTGGTTTAAGTCCTTGTAATCCACCTTCTATCTACACATTGTTCTTTCTCAAGCTCATATGGCTCGACCTAGGCTGATCCATTACTTGTGGAAGAGGACAGTATGAGTCTGAAGCTTTCGAGCATAACAGAAAATGGACGATTACTCCAAATACTACTGAAAGCTAATTCAGAACTCTGGCAAAAGACTGACTATCTGTATTAGGAGGTATCTAACATGCTTAGGGACTAAATGATAATTAACAATAGCTCTACAAGACTAAGCACTCCAGTCAACATACAAAAATTATAGCATGAGTCTAACAGAACTCTTTTATCCCAATCTGGGTAAGCTGTTACAAGTAGTGAAATGATGTTCACTCAGCCCACATTTGCCCTCTTCTCAGATAAAATTACTCACAGCGGAAATTATAACCATGACTGATCATACACTATTACTGTAAATTAATATAAAAATCTAGTCTCCCCCAACAGCAATAAAACAGCAACAGTTCTAACACTCTAATTCCTGGTATATGTCAGTTTTGAATACTTGAATATTGACTTATAGGTAGAACTACGTATTTTTTATCTAATATACAAGAATTTAGACAGCTTATTTAAAAATTGCTAAAGACGAGAACAAAAATGTTTAACATAACGAAAAACAAGTTAGGACTTTCTACAATCACTGAGACTTCAGAGTGCACAGGAGCACTATTAAAGTAACACAGCCTCTCAGCAGGATTTGTAACAGCTGACAGTGCCACTTGTTCATTCTGTATGTGTACCTCAATCCATTCCAGTTGTGCAAAATGTCAAAGTGGAGCTCTGTGTCCAGTGACAGCAGCTGCTACTGTCCTTTGCTCCTCTCCACTCAGTTTTGTAAGGACTGAACCTTGTGATAAATTGATTCTGAATTTGTGGGTAAAGACAGCATGACTGCACCAAACAGATGTCTGATATCATCATCATTTATAGTTATTAAGAATTAACATTAACTTCTATCTGTTCAATATGCGCTTTCATTTCTTCTCAGGTACCTAACTCCCCACACTTCACCCCAAAGAATGCACTTAAGGCTCAAGATAAAAGTTGTAAGAGACAAAAGACTGGGCAGCTTTTCCATCTCTGCACACTGAAGTTTGACACTATCTTGAAGGTGTGTCAAATCAGCCACCAACATCAGAGGTCAAAGGTGGGAACCAAAAGCAATCAGCAAGTTGCTTGGGTCAATACACATTTCTGAAAAATGTGTAGTATGAAAGGGGCCACAAGCAGCTGGCAATCAGCTGAAAATGCAGCAGGCACATTCTGCCTTATACATATCTCATTCCATCTATCCCTTAAATCTCTTTCCAATTCCCTGACTTGCAGTGGAGCCTCAACTGTCATCTTGTACCTAAATCAAGCAGTCTGCAAATCAAGACTCTTGGGAAGTATAACAAGTAAGAGTTCGGACTACAGCACAAATCCAAAAATCAAAATAGCCTTCTACTAGGCAAAACTGGCCCTGACTACAGAAGGTAATCTTGTGAGAAAGGGACAAAGTGTACAGTATTTATACTACCTTACAGTTTTGTTCACAAATCTATATAGCAACCAATTTTTAGTTTAAAAAGAGAATTGCCTGAAACAAACTTACTTAAAGCAATACACCAAGTACCAACATAAAATTTCAAAGGGCATTTCATGATGATGTGTTTCTCCAGAAAATTGTGAAGTAAATTCACAAACAAAAGGTGAAATTTACCCTCATTCATAAAACATCCTCATTTCATTCTAACTGGCTGCTGCCTTTGAAAAGTACACTTGAAAAAAAATTCAACACGTCCTACCTGTAATGCACACACTTCAACAATCTAAAACTATAGGTTTTTTATTCCTTTGGTTTTATTTCTCAAGGCACCAACTTCTGACTGAATGCTTTAAAGGTGTTTTATGCAAAATGAACATATACCACTCATGTTTGGAAGAAACCTTTCCACTGACTGGGACACGGATTTCCTCTTATTACAGGAAGTCAGCAACTTCCTGCCTGTTGCACTTTCCTCTACTTGCACTCACTCACTGTTCTTTCACGCAGCCACAAAAATTAAACTTACAGGTATCCAGATTTTTTCATACTTGAAAATAAAAGAATATCTTCAAAATTATCTGCTACACATTTTCATGAAGCAGTAAAACTGGCAGGAACAACCAGTGTGAGTTTTACGTACAAATGTGAATCTACAGTGAAAATCAACAGAGCTCAAATCTTTGTGCCATTAGCCTAGACTGCTCAATGCATTGTACATAAAGGTTATGGGGTATAATGAACCTTAAAAGGTATTGTCTCAAGAAGCACCAGGTTTAGTCTGAAAAAAACAAACCAAATGATATAGATATATAAGAATTGCCCAGTTATACATTTCAATTTAGTGGCTTTCCCCAAAATGTGTATATTTATTAGCATCATAGGCCAAAGTGTAAGTGATGTGAATTCAAAATAAGTCAGGCCCAAAGGAGGAGAAACACTATGCTACTGACTTATGAATAACTGAAAAACAAGCAAGGCTCCCACTTTTTTTTTTTTAAGTACGTGGTGCCAACAAAAGTAACAGGTTGTATATTCTGCAGGTACCCAAGTCACTGTTCAGAAAGCATAGTTAAGTTTTATAGGAAGCAGGACATGCAAAACAAACATGAGTATCAGCAGAGAGCCACTCGTCTCACCAAAGAAATTAATAACGCCATCATCGTTCCCAGCACAATCATCAAATAACTTACCAGATATACATTCAGAGAAGTATACTAAATGTTTACTTCCATTTTTCATTAGCATTAGTACTGTTTTCCTTCTATCAAAGAAACCCAGAATTGGTTTGGGTTGGAACGGATCTTAAGGATCATCTAGTTCCAACCTCTCCTGCCCTGAGCATGGACACCTTTCACTAGACCAGGCTGCTTAGGGCCCCATCCAGCCTGATGTGGAATATGTCCATGAAGGGAACATCCACAACTTCTCTAGGCAACCTGTTCCCGTGCCTCACCACCCTCATAGAAGAGAATTTCTTCCTAATACCTAATCTAAAGTGACCCTATTGCAGTCTGAAGCCATCACCCCTTATCCCATTCACTGCGTGCCCATGTAAAAAAAAAAAAATCCCTCTCCAGCTTTCCTGTAGGCCCCTTTAGGTCCTGGAAGGCTGCTCTAAGGTCTCCCTGGTGTGTTCTCTCCAGGCGGAACAGCCCCAACTCTCTCAGCCTGCCTTCCCTGTCTTCACAGGAGAGGTGCTCTAACTCTCTGGGTCATCTTCATGGTCCTCCTCTGAACTTGCTCAGGTCAGAGTTAATATCTTGCTCAGAGTAGACATAGCAGGTTCTCTATTATGTCTACTCTTTCACTCTACTTTTTCTACATTGCTTACTATTTAACATGTTTAAATTACTTTTCGTTTCTCCCATTTAACCAAGATTTATTCACTATTTTACAATGCACTCCTGTATTAGCAGTGATGAGATAGTATAAAATCTGGGTTTACTAAATCTTTCCCTTTGAGTTGTTGTTTGACCTTGAGTAAGTCACTTTCCTCTCACTGAAAATTATTAATGCTATTTTCACTTATAGATGAAAGGCTCCACAAAACTACTGAACAGTAATCATGAATAATCCAGATAAAGTTTAGCTAATAAAAAGGTACAAGAAATCAAAGTACCAACTTGACACTGGATCCTCTTATTCATTTTTATGTTGCAAGCAAGCATGCTGATATAAGCATGATAATGAAATAAACATGAAACATACCACCCGAGCCTTGAAAGTCTTTAGTTTTAAAAGAGGTCCAACTTACATGGGAAAGGTCAGTGGGAACACTGACAAAAACTTTTAAAGCAGAGATGATAAAGAAAACTAGTAACTTTTTAAGAGAATAATATTAATTTTGAAAGAGAATCTGTTGGGGAAGATCAGAAAATACAACTACAGTTTTCAACACTGCAGCTTGTCAGGCTTCAATCAGTAAAATATAGGCAGAGCTTTAGCCAGATATAAATGTTGCCTTACTGTGAACAATGAAAGGTAGGAAAAAAAAGGTTTGAGGAAAGAGTGTGCTTATCCACATTATATTGGATGCAGGAGCTACTGGTCACATCCACCACTGCTAATGGAAAATATCAGGACCCAGAATACAACCATCATCATCAACACCATGTGAAATAAACAAAGTTAAAAAGTAAAACTAAATGTCTAGCATGCTGGCAAATCAAACTGCTTGCTGACACATCTAAAGCATAGCAGATAAGAAATGATTATCAGTGTTGCTCAAGTAACGACTGAGCATCAAGCTATTCTTTAACAATTGAGGAAAGAGGGCTGAGCATAACACTGGGAAGGTAGATTAGAAACACAGCATTGTAAAATAATTACATATTACCGTGCATAATGAAAACATTCACCTATATAAAATTAACTATCAACAAGAAAATTATTATGGTTAACAAAACTCGGGATCAGCATAGTAAATCCTTGCAAACTGACAAGAATTTGAGGAGCTCCATGGTACGGCAGTTAATCCACAGTTGGAAAGTTTTTGTAACTTCATTTAAAACATCTGCTGTTGGACACTAAAGTCACAAAACAATGGCCTGGATGACAATTCATTTGACACCAGGTACAATTCTTGCACTAGCATTACAGTGAAGTCTAAATGCCAAAAAATTTACTTCTACAGTTCCAGAAATATTCTTTAACACTTTTAAAAATTTCCATCCCTTACTTAAATTCAAGTCTATTCTCCATGTGCATCACACAACTACACTTCTTCCCAACAAGAAAAAGAAAAGGCCAAAGGCCCACTTGTGTAAAATCCAGAGACTACATAAAAATAACATTAATTATGAAGCAGGCACAATCCAGGTTTCAAGAAACATCATTCAGACGTTCATTACCTGATAATTCAGAACCAAAGGATCCTGACTGTATGTGGGTCTAAAGGTTAAATACAACAGCTCACTCAGAAGGTGGCGATAGTAGAGGTCTGTTACAGACCATCAGCTCAAACTATGAACAGTAGGATTTTTTTTTGTAAGTCCTATTTTTAATGTGCTGAAAGAAAAAGGTCAAACTGAAGTCTTTAATACTGAAATCTAGTATCTCAGGATCTTAAGCTGCCAACAGTAAAAACATCCATTTTTAAAAAGTTATTAGCAACAGTTTTCTAACAGCACTCACCATAACCAGAGAAATTACCACGTATTCCTTTATAACAGCTACAATGAGTAAGTCACTGGAGTAGAAATTTGGCATAGCCTAAGAATTACTGATCATGATCAAACTACATATCTGGATAGAGATTACTAACTTTTATATAAATATACAAGGTACATCGATGCTCATATTCCTGAGTTTGCAAAACTTCAGAAGCTAAAAAGTGTTATGAATAAAATGAATTGGGAAGGAAAATCTTAGACAGAAAAACATGGAAACAGAAACTTCCCTAATGGCTTTTGTCTTTGGTTAGGCAACTCTACAGCTAGCAAAAGGACAAATTTTGTACAGTTTTGGCTACAGCTCAGCCTAGTTTCTCAGAACCTGATTTTTTTTTAAAAAAACAAGTTAAAAAATAAGCAGGATCAATAACTTAGAACAGGGGAGGTTGGATCACCATCAGTATAAACTACTGTTGCAGAGTGTAGAAACTGAGAGACACAAAACATCCACCCATGACACCACCAAGGGTGTAAGTACAAACACCACCTCAACGATCACAGAGGCCCATAACTAGACAGAAGTGGCACAAGTGTTAAAAATTATACGGACAGATCAAAAATAGTCAATAAATACTTTCATTCTATAGTTGGAAAGATTCAAAATGGTATAATCGTATCACATTATATTGATTTTCCTTCCAACTCATTTGTTAAGCAGATGTTCCAGATCAGATGTTAAAAAACATTGTGAGAAAAACATTTTAAATCAGCATATTTGTTAAACTTATCTCAGAGTCCTAGAGTAGTCAGCCCAGCAAATCTTTGATCTGCTGATGCTCTTTTAAAACTACATATTTAAAAATCTGTATGTGTCTTTAAATGCTAGGGACTGCCACCATGCAGAGGAGTGAAAACACAGTGTCAAAGGGACAAATCAAGTTTAAGGCAGTTTGATATGATAGAGAATTCAGATGAGATAACAAGAACTAAGGAAAGACAGATGCATTCAAATGTATTCAAACAATAATTGCATGCCTTATTTTTAAATAGTGGCAAAGATGAATCACTGAAACAAGTCATCCAGAAAAGTAAATGGTAGATTCTCAGTATCTTGATACACTTTAAAAAAAAAAAAAAAATCTTAGCCAACCAGAAGTTCAGAAATCAAACCCATTGAGACAAAAACTGATGCTGTAATATATTTAAGGTGAAATGTTCATGTATTAAGATAGATGCAGTACTTAATGCAAGTCAACTTCAGAAAGCACATGAACTTTTCACATACACAGTTAGATTAATTAGTAGCATGGTAGTAATAGTCTTTAATAAACCTAAAATAACTATTTGCCAGCGCATTAACAGAGCAAAAAGCCCTCCAAATTAAATAGTAGAGAAGGATAATGTTGGGGGTTTTTAAATAGAACAGCATGGCACTGTCTCATTTCTGTTGCATTCAATTCAGTATCAGTGACACCTGATTCTTCCTAGCATTTTCAAACCATTTCCAAAGAGAGTCAGTGCTTTTGGGAAACCTACACCTAACCATTAACAGAGGCAGAATACCCATTTCTATTCTGTTTGGTAACTCATCAACTTTTATCCAAAATAAATGTTAAATGTTCAGTGTTCATCTTCAAGGTCTGGAGGCAGTTTGACTAACTGCTCCAGCTTGGCTCTTGCTTATTTCAACTGTCACAGTGCAAATACGGTCAACTGTTTCTTCTCAAGGACTGTCACACATGGATTCATGTAAGATTCAGAGAAAACACATTTTTTTCTATTGAATGCCATTAAAAAGAGCAGGAGTTATCAGATTATAATGGAGGACCTCAAACTACGTAATTTGCAAGTCCTTTTTGTGAAAGTAGTTGATCACATAAGTTGCAGCATCAGAAAAATAATGACACTAGGGCAAGTGAGAAAAACATTCTTAAGTAAAACACACACCACAGTAACAACCTTCCTAAAAACTGGAAATGGTACCAGCTATGCCTTGTGGAGGTCAAAACCCGAATTCAAGCCTCACTAATGTAACAACCAAACACAGGCAAGCAACTCCTTCTATCATGTTTAAGAGTTCTCCTTGTCCTCCTCTGAAAGCACAGCTCACCCAAAGATGTGTGTTTTTATAGAATATAGACTGAACTGCTTTGGGCCCTTTCCTGGGCCAAAAGAAGAAGCATACAAAACCTACAGCTTATTTGCTTCAGAGCAGTGTAAAGCCTAAGTCAAACAGTTTAGATAACATACCACATTTGCACTCAGTAGACATCACTGGCTCCTGATCCAAAATGCTCTTACACGTGCTAATCAACAAAGCCTCCAATGGACTAGGAACTGATTATCTTAGAAACTGTCTATCCTCCACAATTCTCAGCAACAGCTGTTGTCAATTACAGCAGCATACCTAACAGTTTAAGATAAAACTCCTAAGGATGGAACGCAAAGTAAACTTTCTAAGACTTCATCAACAGAATTCCTTTCAGGGCAAAGTGTAAACCAGTTCTTCGCACAGCCCTTCCCGAGTGAAAAATGAAGTTGTAATAGCAAAAACAACCTGGAGACAGCAAAGATGATCTCTGCTTTAGCATAAATTATAGGCAGGCAGAGAATGTATAACACATATCCACCAAATCACATTTTTCTTGCACATCAGTACAAGGTAACAAAGGCTAAAAGATTCAAGTGCAAACAAAAGAGAAAAGCACAACATTCAAGTAAAGCCAAGATGGCTATGCAAAGAAGGAAAAATGTGAGAGGAATGTTTTCACTGATATTTCTTAAAGGTAAGTGCCCTTCTCACAAGTGGCAAAGTACTTTCAGAAAACCACTGAACCAATTTTGTGCGGCAACTGAGCTTTACTAATATTGCAGCTTAAACAGAAAGACTGTTTGCAAACATCACGTTTCTGGCTTTTCTCAGATTTACGAGAAGGTTAAATGAAGCAAAACATGCAAGAATCTCATCAGTTTAATTAATTGTTGAACAAAGCTACCAGTACAAGCCTTACTTAGTCACATTCCCATCCAAAAAGCTGGAGAACAGACTCTAGTTTTCATCTCACTGACAAAAGGATGCCATTAATATCTTTTCAAATGTTCAGTTTTCACAGGAGTTTACCGTATCTGTAGTACCTAAATTATGAAGCCACCATAAAATCTAGAGGCAGGAAAAAATGCACCATCTTTTCAGTATGCACTTACACATCTAGTAATTGCTCATGGTCTCATACTTTGCTATGCACTGAAATTCACTACCTGTACGGGCCTGTAGGTTCACAGCTCATACAGCTCCTGTTGTTGGCTCAAATTTCAAGCACGAAAATATACAAAAAAAGGTTTGAAATTGACCAGTTTATTTGGAATAGGTTGTGTTTGTTTACCTGAAGTCTGAACTTATTTCAACACAGTATTAATTTTAACAACTTCAGCAATTGCTACTATTTATATACATCCGTGACTCTTATGGGTAAAGCATTTAGGCCACACACAGGCCATGTGTGTCAGAAAAAAAAAAGAAAGTCTGACAACTGGTAATCACACTTGTGTTAACTCACAATTACAGTTACTACAGTAACAAAAAGAAGAAAAAGGACTGGTTTCAAAAATAGAAATCATTATCACCCACAATGTAATTTTCTTATTGCCCAGTTTTAGATCTTACAGTATTTCAACCTGAGTGGGAAAAATAACAGCGGATGATGATTTAGAGAGAGATGTGATCTAAGACTAATTTAACTGAATGTTTCATGAACCTTAAATTCTTAAAAATATTTTCAATAATAACAATCAGCCCACATGTTATTGGAATGTATTTTGGAATCTTTAGTTTCCACAAAGTATTATCAGTAAATAGTTGAACTAATGTGTGACAAGTAACAGAACTGACAAATAATTTTAATGAAGTTTCTTTAGTCTGAAAAGAGACTTATACAGTGCTTTTTAACCAAGTTTCAGATCTTTGTAGGGGAAGGTAAGCAGGATTACGGAGAGTCAAGTGGAGAATGGATACTGTGGAGCGGAGTAGCAGAGCTAGAAGTGTATTATTTTCTCCCAAGTGCCATCCCAGTACATTTTGTACATGATTCCTTCACATGTATACCTCTTTTATGAGTACACCACCAAAGCAATGCTATGCCAATATGATGGAACAACTGTTTCTTAAAAGCAAACCATAAAGCCTCCAGGATGTGTAATACCACAGGGCATGTAGCTAAACTGAATTACTGATGGGTATAGTACAGCAATCTCACTGTATGAAACTTTCAAACAGCTAAAATGTGTTAATTGCAGCCCTTACACAGAAATGCAGACTTGTACACCACTTGAACTGCTGTATCCCAAAGAAAAACGTGTGATGGTTAAACATCTACCACTGATGGCAATGGACAGCTAGCACAGACTGAGTCAGGTAGGTGAGAACAGGGAGGTAGACAGGCTCTGGGGCACGAAAACTGGAGGGAAGGCAAGCTGCTTCTAAAAACTCTTTTTTGAAGGCCTGGAGGAAAAAAAAATAACCATGAAGACCCTCAACTTCCCTCTTCAGCCATCGGAATCACCAACAACAATTAAAAAAGACCCCAAAAAAAAAAAAAACAAACCAAAAAAAACCAACAAACCAACCCAGAGAGAGGGAAACCTTGTGACAAATCTGCCTCCTCCTCCCTCCCTGCTCTCACCTCCCGGCAGCGAGGCTCTGGCTGCACAGCTCCCTGGCGGGGAGCATCTGCCCCTCGGCACGCCCCGGGCCGCCGCCGCTCCCGGCGGGACCCCGCGGGAGGAGGGCGGGAGAGGCCGAGGAGCGGCGGCGGCGCGGGGCGCGCAGGCCTCGGCGCCCCCCCGGCCCCGGCGCTGCCACTGACGGCCGGGGAAGGGGCTCGGCGGGGTCCGGGGCTCGGGGCGGCGCACTGCGGCTGCGGGGCGGCCGGCGGGGAGAGGGGCAAGCGGGTGAAGGGGAGCAGATGCTCTGGGGCTGGTTTTACCTGCTGCTGCTGCTGCCTGCAGTGGCATGAAGATCTGGCTCAGCCTCTCTCTCTCTCTCTCTCTCTGTCACTCCCTCCCCGCCTCCCTCCTTCCTTCCTTCCCTCCCTCCCTGCGGCGCGGCGCACAGACCCCCGTGCCGGCCCGACGCCCTGCGAGGGACGCGGGGCAGGGGGAGGCAGTGGGGGAGGCCCGGGGAAGGGAAGGGAAGGGGAAGGGCTCCCTGCCCGCCCGCGGGGACGCGCGGTGGCACCGCCCCGCTCCCGCCGCGCAGGCGCCCGAGCCCGCGGCCGCCCGGCGCCTGCTCCTTGTTCCTGCTCCGTGCTCCCCGTGTCCGCTCCCAGATGTCCGAGGCTGCGGGGCGCCGGTGGAAGGGGAAGGGCGAGCATGGGGCTGCCCTCGCGGCTTGGCCGGCGCCCGCTTCTCGCCATCCGCGCTGGGCAACAGCAGAAGGGCGCCGGGGTTGTTTGAAACTGAAAGGGTTTGCGTTTCTTCGGGGCCTTTCGGCCTCTCGAGGAAGCCTGATCTGCTTGTATTTACATAAGGCGTGCGTAGAGTGTAGTTACCAGTCACGCAATGCGTGGTGAGGGCTGGGGGGGAAGGGGCTTAAAAGGAAGGTATTTTAAAGTGAGTCCGTAACGTGGCTCTTTGGGAGCGGCTGGCCGTGTTCAGACCGCTTGGGAAACGTCCTGGTGGAAGGAGTCAAGTGCCCGGCTGGAGCTCTGGGCGGCCGGAGGTGGGTGCTGCCCGACCGGGGCGCTTGTCAGCCCCAGCAGTGGGGTCACTGAGCGCGACCCTACAGCACGGTAGCAGCTCACTGGGACGAGCGCGTCAGTTCCCAGGGCACACTTGGACCGCTGGCACGCGATTGAGATCAGTCAAAAAGATCACTTACTTAAGTTTCGGAAAATCCGTTAAACCTGCCGTTTGCTCGGCATCGGCCCTTCATTAAAAATCATGAAGGAATGTGAACAGAGGAGCCCCAAGTATTGAAGAGTTCATTTTCCTTGCAAAAACAGCCTTCAAGAGGTGTATTTATGCATGAGTTTGAAGGTGTTGAGAAGCGCCTTGTGACTTAGGTTGCTCCTTGTGACCATTTAACAGTGTCTCTTTATATGTGCTGATGCACTAAGTATGCAAGCTTTTCTTTGGAGACACCAGTACAAGACAGAAAGGGGAAACTAGAGACATACTACGTTATAGATGATAGCTGAAGCAGAAATATTATTTGAACCTAAGTCTTGGAAAAATAAGCCTAAATCTGGCATGTTTGACTATTAGAATGTGCTTCAAGGTAACATAGGAAGAAAGATGATCAATCTGAGATACATCTAGAAATGAAACAAGAATAAAACTTTTTGTATGGTATCTAATCTCTGCAGACATTTCTTATAATTCCCTTGATTCCCAGAAAGGAACTTTTTTGCTTTTTGGGTGATTTCAGGGCAAGATAATCAGCCTATCTATGTGGTTTTGCCAGAGATACTTAGAGAGGAAATCTCAACTCCATGTCAGTCTACAGATGTTTTTGATTCCCAGATGTTTGATTAAGAAAAGAGAGACCAAAGTAGGTTCCGGCCTGCTGATGATAGTGTTTTACAGCCACACATTTACATTTTTTGCTACATCAGATTGTTTAAAGTAGAAAGCGCCATTTAAAGTTAAATTCTTGGTAGATTTAAAATTAAAAGGCTTAGGACAAAAACCAAATGAAGATGTGAGAATTTCCTTGCATGTCTGCATATCCATTAATTTCAAACACATAGTTTCATTTTCTGTTTGCAATAAAGATTTTCTGTTTGTTGCTATGACATGCTCCTTACATTTATTTTGTGTTAGAGCGGATCTTGATATTAAAAAAGCCAAGCAGTCAAGCATATATTTTTTTTCTAGTAATACCATGTTTTGGATACCTTGAACAGCTCAGTGATGAAGATACAATTTTGTTCGACACAGGGCACAGCATTTGATTTAGAAATAATACAGCCATCTACAGTCAGTCTGCATATATCACAGTGACCTGTCCACTATAAATACATGGAAGTGCCTATTTTCTGCTTTTGCAATACAGTGCATTTTAGATAAGAAGATATGCAAAAGTAGTGTGTGCTTGGGAGATGAAATGAAAATGTGAAGAATTATAGCACATTATATGTTGAAGATATGGTGTGTAGACGGGGCTCACTAGGTAAAGTTTGTGTTGAAACTATCAAAACCTTTTCTTTGTAAGCCTGCAGATTTGTGCTACTGTTTAAAACAGGGGAAGTGTGCACCTGCCTTTGGCATATATTCCCACTCTGTCCTCAAGTCAGGCAATTGCGAGTTGTCTAAATAACTACTGGAGTAATTATATGAGCATAGGATATCTAATTGTGTGCATGCTTAGGGGATGTCTTAAAAGATTTGGCCCTCTCAGTATTCTCAATATGAAAATTTTCCCATGGAAAATAAAAGCTGGAACAAAAGCTAGCAGGAAAAAAACCAGCGGAGTCTGCCAAAAGTAGTTATTCTTGTTTCATTGGCAATCAATTGTTAGGCTAATCATAACACTTAGACTGCTATTTCAAGCAAGAATGGAGGTTCCACACCAAAATTAAAACTTTGTAAGGAAATTAATCCCTTCTACTTATGCACCAATAAAGAGACAATAAATTCCAAATATTACTAATTTCTGTATTCTCAAGATTATGGAGGGTTAAGGTCAATCTGCTTAGTTTATGTTCACAATACATCCTACTGCAGAGTCACAAGTAAAAGTGTGTAAACTTCATATAAGTAAAGAAAGTAATGTTTCTTATATTAGGTATTGACTGAAATATTCTTGAGGTTTTAAATATTTTTAACATTTTACATGGCTGTGCATTGCAATTATGAAAAATCTTGGTTTATATTTTGTTGCATCATTAGCAGCATTCTTCATTTAATTAGTCTGGCCTGTAATCTGGCTAAGTTTTATACAAGTTCTTCACATCTCATGTGTAAGTGGTATCCATAGTAAAAAATGCATATGTTGCTTGCTAGCATTTTAGTTTCTCATGTTTGGGAGGGAAGAGAGTAGCCCAGCTTTGTTACCGTCTTTAGAATAAAGCCATTACATGCATTTGAACTAGTTAGGAGGATTTCATATAGTTTGAAAAAGTATAGTATAGGTTTACAAATTGAATAAAATATAAAGCAAAATTTCTTGACTTTTTCTCCTAGTTATCTCATGCAAACAGAATATAAAAATTCACACAGATTTTTACTATATATTAGTGTGAATTATATACCAAGCATTTTATTGAATGCATATGCATGCATGATTTTGTGCACATGCAAATATATGAATATATATACACATGTTAGTTGTATTTCAAATTGTTATAGCCTCTTGTTTGGATTTCATATTCGATCTGTAATCCAGGAGATTTTGAAATCTCAGGAATTTGAAGAAAATATCGAGGAAGGTTTTATGACTGCAACTTCTCCCATGAGTCAAATAAAGCTACAACTCCTCTATCAATTGAATTCCCATAGAGAAACTGGGAAATAGTTGTGGAGTACTTCTGTCATTTCTAGACCCTACAATAAGATGTATTCTATACACAGCCATTAAGAACAAAGTCATATTGATTTTAAGTTTGATGAACTTTCTTCCAGTAGAATCTGTTTGATGCCTTTGCCAGCTTGCAGTTTCCATTGTGACTATTCACTTAATCACTCTCAAGGTCTGCTTTTGTACATTATTTAAAAATATTTACCAATCATAAGGAGAATAATTAATTACAAGTTTTGTTCTGTCCTTTTCATTCTCCACCCAAGCCTTCTTGTGCAAAAAAGTAACCCCATTTTGCCTCGGAATGATAATAAGATTTGGCCATAGACATTTACACCGTAACTTGAATGGGTCTTAAATAACTTTAAAATTCTTTGGTTTAGTGGAGCTAAGGTAAGCTCTTTGTGAACCTGTATGTCAAGTGATATGATTCAGTATAAATCTTCTATTATTAATTGAACTTCCCAAATACCTAATACAACATACTGTGTCTTCCTCCAGTAGAGAACCAAGCATCAAATGCTTTCTCAGTAAAAGGCATAGCTTGACATACTGACAGTTACGTCAAACTTGATGAAATGCATCGTGTAAGTTGGACAAAGATGCACGACTTAGTGTGTTCTGAAAAAATTTAAAGGAATCAAAATGGAGTGAGCAAGAGGAATACAGACTGATGAACTACTGTTGGAAGGAATAAAAGGAATCATGTACTCCAAACTAGCTCAATTAAAATTTACCAAGCGTGAGACTTCCTCTGAAATGTGTAAAGAAAGAGACCTGATCTTTTAACACACACTGCACCAGCACAGAGACATATCAGCGTAATATGGTGTACCACGTAGCTGTTGGGCCAGTGCACAGAGAGATGCAGAAACTGGATAGAGCCAGTGCACAGAGAGATGCAGAAACTGGATAGAGCAGAGCAAGGCTATGCACAGATTTAATAGAGAAGGGCAAAAAGAAAATAAACTGCATATCAGAAAAAGTTCCTTCTAAGAACATCCAAAAATAAACCATGATTCCTGTGAATATGAGTGACCAGGGCAACATTTTTGCATGTGGTGCCGTTGGTCCCAATTCAGGCAAAACCATCCATTGACACTTAAGTTCCATTGATTTCAGCAGAGCTTAAGTGCTTTCATGAATCGAGGCTAATTAAGTGCATCACACACAAATACTTGTGTTCATAAATTGTTTACAGGATTGGGGCTTTAGGGCTTGTCTAAACAGAGACACTCAGGAAAATTAATCCAAATTAACCAAAGGTATGAATTTAAAGTGGATTAGTTAAACCACATTAAACCCCAGTGTGGACTGGGGTTTAATGTGGTTTAACTAATCCACTTTAAATTCACTGTTTTAATTATTTTGGATTAACTTTCCTGAGTGTCCCTGTTTAAGCAAACCCTTGGTGTATTGAATAAAGTCCCCAAATGAGTCAAAATTAAAGTACACCCCAATCTATATAAATAACAATTCTGCATCGGCAAGGGATGAAATCTTTAATTTTTACAATTCCATTGACTCTGTACCACCAATGTGCTGAGGAACAGCAGCAATGAGATCAAGTATCAGTCTGTGAATATGGTGATGGAACTAAGCCATGAAACTCCAAGCTATGTAGGAAAGGCTGGTCTGAGAAAAAATCAGAATAAAAAACTAAATTTTCAGAACAGTCTTGTGTATTTCAGCAATATTAAATTGCAATTTAAAAATAAAGATCAGATTTATTTCCACTTAAGTTGGCAAGACTGGTGAAGGTACTGTGGCTGCCAATACAGTCTGTGATGGCTAGCAGGGAACCCAAAGCTGGCAAAAGAAGTAAGACAAGCCTTATTTATGTAAATAAGAAACCATTTGTATTTAATAATAAGCTATTACTTCTGATTAGCCACTTACATATGATATATAAATAAAGCACTAAAATAGCAGTTGATATTATTATTTTGATAAATGAACATTTGTGTTCTTTTGAAAACTACAGTCTGATTCCCAGGGTAGCATTTGTTTAGAATTCCACTGGAAGTGGGGAGACTTCATTAGACTTTGAATTTGGGGGTCAGCACAGCAAACATATTCTTCAGGTGCATTAAAAATTAAATGAGGGGGGAAACATGGAATTGCAGCTATGCAAATTGAGTCTGGATAGATTTTTTTTAGTAAGTAGGCAAATAAATAAATAATAAACCATTGATAACTACTCAATTTGGCATGAAATATCAGACATTCATGGCCAGACACCCAGCTGGTGTAAGTGGGCAGATGGTCCTATCTTTACTTAGAAATGATAAGTTTGGGAAAAATTTCGTTTGATTTTTTATTTTTTTAATTTAAGCAAAATCTGTTCCTCTGCTGAAAGTGACAATTCTTTAAATAAGAATATTGTTGAAAAAGGTTAGTCTTTTTGTATTCAAGTTGTGCAATTCAATTTTGATATTTGAAACTTGAAACTTGCTATGAGGCTAATACTATTTTACTCCACACTGATGAAAGTGCCTGCAACCTGACTGCTTTCCAACCCTGGTAAGATACACGTGCATGAGGCTGTCACAGCCTACCATAAAATAAAAAATTCCCTATGATTAAAGGAACCTTTACCCCTTATAGTAATATGTTCTCAGTGCTTGGTAACCAGTGATGCTCACTCAAAGGGCAATTCTTAAGAATTGTCTGCTTTGCCCATTTATTTGAAAATACTGCAAAGCAGTTTGAATGTGACAGGGACCATGTGGTTCTGGTCAACATCTCCTGCTGCCCCCACTCCCAGCAGAGCTTCACGGCTCTCTCTGAGCCCAGGCTTCCTCTGCAGTGGGACAGGTCTCCTCTAGCTGCTGACACTTGGTAAAGGGAAGGGGCTGAACCTAGTGAATTGGAGAAAGAAGCAAAGCAAGAAGATGGGGGGAAAGGAAACTGCACTGAAAGCTTGATGGGTGGGTGAGGGTCAGTAGAACGCCTACCTGATCTTCAAAAACGGAGGAGAGCAGCAAATTGAAAGTTTGCATAACTTCACCTCAGTCAGTTTTTTTATTCTTGTTCTGCTGACCAAGTGCTTCAGTAATTTTTCTTTCTCTGCAGCTAGCTTTTTTCCTCAGTCCCTTCTCACAAACAACTTTATTTTTTTATTCTAAAATTAACCCCAAACCTTAAAGCTGTTGTTCTTAAACACTAATGTGCTGTGCCAATAATTATTTTATACTGTCCTTTCACTAGCCTAGAACGTAATTAAACATGTTTCCAGCTGTTCAGTTCTTGATGCAAAAGATTCCCTCAACTTGCATTGTTCAGAATAATGGGCTGTGAAACTGTTGCTTGTGTTCAGGTGCAGTATATGTAGAAGTTAGGAGGAAAGTTACAGAAAAAAAAAAAAATAAAAGGGAGTGTTCATTTTCACTTTGATCTTTGTATTTCCAGAATTTATTTAATAAAAGAATATCCCCATGGACAGGTGAAAAAATGCACATTGACTTTTGTTTATGCTGAAAATGATTGCTCCCCTGGTAAGCAGAAAAGGTAGTTCTAATCCATGCCCTATTTTGGAGAACTCTAATTTAGTGCCTGAAGGAGTTTGAGGGCAGGAGCACCTTTTTCATTACACTGACTCCCACTTGTTTTTTGCAACAATTAAGTGTAAGCCCTACAGCAGCACAACTGTTAAGATTTTTATGGCTCTTAAAAGGGACACTGACAATATGAAATGAGTGAAATATCATACACTGAATAGTACCAATTGTTTATAGCACTCTTTACCGCCTCATAGCATTGAAAAAGTGGTTTAAATTTTGGGGGTTTTCCTGATACAATGTTTGTGTGGGACAAACAACAGTAGAGTAATTACCCTCTGGCTCTGCAAAATGTACACAGGATCCTCTGTGCTCAAGCACATTCTCTCCTTCTCTGGTGATCTGATGTAGCAGCATGCTTCTTCACCAGAGGGGTGTCCTAGAAAAAGAAGGAAGTCTCTCTCTGAGGTGTTTTCAAAATAATATTACTTTTTGTTGCCACAATTTTTATTCACAGATTTCACTAAAGCTTTAAATGTGTCAATGAATATTCAGATTAGCCCTAAAAAATGTTTGTAAGTCATAGAGTAAAGTGTGGGAAGGATGATTTTAGGAGTTCACAGCCACAAAGTCAATCAAAAACAAAGAACGCTTCTGCTGAATTTATCATATCCGTTAACCTCATTATGATAGTGATTGTCTGGGGTGCATTTCAGTGTAATAACCGGTGAGAGATTGGGAAGGGATGAAGCAACTGTTTCCTCTAGAACACTTTATGCAGTGCTGCCAGGGGAAGATTGTCTTATTTCTGTCCTCTCTGTAATTCTTCTTTTCCCTCAGAGTGAACTGAGGCAACTGGCCCTATGCCTCTCTGAGTAAACATTTGTAGTGTTTAAGTGAGCCAGAGAAGACAGTTAAAAAAATTCACCTTGCCAGCATGAAGGCAACTGAAGTCAATTACCATTATTCATCTCTGTACTTCTACTCTTTTTGAACAGCTTTTTATATTTCTTGTTGATCTTAGGTAGGGGTATAAATGATGGTAAGTTTCTGCAGGAGTGAAACTACACAGAAAATCTTAACAGCACTTATCTACCCATGTGGGGGACAGAACACAAACAAGGAATAAACTGGAGAATGTAAACCTGGTTGTGCTCCTTTTTGCCTTTGCTCTAAATGGTAACAATTTTGAAGTAGTGAATTAAAATTCTAGTATCTTTTCCTAAATCTGATAGATATAAACTTCTTCAAGATCTAGAATTCTAAATACAATTAAATTTTTGTTGTTCCTTTTTTTTTCATGATTTACAAGGGTGAGTGGCTGAGGACTTGCAAAGGTCTGCAGTGAAGAACAGAAAAGGAAAGATAGCTTCTGGGTTTTTTTAGGAAAATGAATGATCTATGAATTTGCTAGGGGTTCTCTGCAATTTCAGACGTGAACACTTCATCTCTAGAACCATCTCTTGAACAAGGAGAATGTTGAAACTTCAGCAATGGTATATTTTGTCTCAAGAGTTCTTTAAGCTACAGTTTTGATCAATACTGATGAGAACAAACCTTAACCAGTCCTCCAATTTTGTATTTTGTTTCATCAGGGATTGGGAAAAGGAAAATAACTTTCAACTACCATTTTTTCCTCTAAAATCAACTAGGCAAATGAAGGACAACTTCTCTTTCAAATAGTGTGCTTTGTCTTCCCTTTAATTCTTTTCCTTGCCTTCTCTCTGTCCAAAATTCCAGGTTGGTGTAGATTCCTCATACTTCAGTATGACAGAATTTTTTAATGAAAAAATGTTGGTGTGTATAGTCTTTGTGAAAAAAGCACATTCTTTTCTCAGCCTTCAGGTAGCCAGTCTCTTGATTCATGTAACATTGTCAGTCACTTTCCAATCATCACAAAATCTTCCAAATTTTATGGATTATAAATTTTTACTATAAAAAGATGCCCAGGTAAATGAAACATATCCCTTGAGCACATGCACACATGATTTTCTTTTAAAAAAATCTAACTTTTTGATTTTTTATAAAAGCATAAAGAGGACAAGTCTATTTTTTGCTCTGCTATTCCTTTCTGAATGTTCTTGTTCATTGAAACTATTTAAAATCAAAATTTTCTTGAGATCACAAGAAGTAAAACCATTAAACATTTTTAAAATATCTCAGTAGGAAAAATTGTCTTGTGCCCTTGGTTAAACAGTGACTTCAAACCCATGATTTCTGCGTTGATTTTTATTAGCAGTCAGTGAGCAAATCTGAAGGGCCTGATCCTGCATTGCTGACACCATGCTGGATGAGGCAGAAATAAAACAGCACACTGGAAATTAGATTAAAGGCCAAGTCTGCAACTGTTATTGAAATCCAATAATTCCAACTCCACTCTTACCAGCAGTTAGTAGAGTCCCCATGGTGCTAAATTATCGTAAATCTTGAGGGTATCTATTATTGTGCCAGCTGTCCAATGAGATGCAGCTATCCCTGCCTCAAGAGTTGGAAACCGTTCTCCCATCAAAGGGCAAGTTTTCTTCAGGAGGGACTGAGATCTGGATAAAGAACTGGTAATGTCTTCTATCACCTTCTGTAATCCCTTTCCCTATCTTTACCAGGTCTACACAAAAAACCGACAACAAGCCCTTAGAAAGGACACTCAGTTTCTCTTGCAAAAAATACAAGTATCAATCTGTAGTATTAGCAATCAATGTCAGCTAGTTCAAAGACTACACAAAGGACTTTTTTTTAGCTAGACAAGTGTAAATACAGCCCTTTTAGTTACAACACATCTCCAGATAATGTTCATATCCTAATCTTGAACACTATTGCTTTTGACTTCCCCAGGCACAAGGTTTTTTCAAGGAAAATAGAAATAAGAAAAAGAAAGAACTCAAAGGTTTTAAACTTCATACGATGTGCTTGATTCTCCTATTATGTCATCCTAAGCAGAAGAACGTGGGTCAATTGGAGTAAGTTGTGTGTGAGATCAAGAGTCATGCAGAGACCAAATGTCCTGTTCTCATCATAAATCTTTATATGGATGAAACAAAATTTTTTAAAGTAGTATGAGTGAGAGGTAGGTGAGTTAAAAGGAAGGCACGTGAACATTGATATTCCTGCCTTGTCACTGTTTCTTAATAGCCAGTGCTAAGTGAACAAACAACATATTCACCAAATTCTTTCTAACAAAAAGATAGTCAAACAATATGAAAATAACCAAATGCAGTTAGTCTTTGTTGGACCAACCCGTCTTTGCCTGTGGTCTCAGGCAAAGAAGACATGAATAAAACTGAACCTTCACTTACTGAGGTTACTGTAGGATTGGCTACTGAATTCAGCAGAGGAGGTTTTACTCATAAATAAGGACAAATTCTTTGTGAGAGCTCTGAGGAGGCTATCCCATCTGATAAATGTTTCTTTGACACAAAGGTTGAGTTTGAAAACTCAATTCAAAATTAGGTTTTGGTGTCAAGAGCTGCCTTTTCAAGACACTCTTTCAAACAAATTTATACACCCTTGCCAATTTTGCTGGTCATACAATCTTTCAGTAGCTACTGCAGCTACCAGTTAGGGGTGAAGAAAATGTTTTGGGTAGAATTAGTGCTAATGTTAAATACCCTATTAGTGTTCTGTAGAAGGAGTCTTGTTTTATTGAACCCATCAGATCTTCAACAGTATTTTCTTGCTACCTTTATTTTTCTGCTGACTAAACATTTTGATATTGTCACAAATGAGGGAAAAAAAAAAAGGCTTACAGCTGAAAAATCCCAAAGACCTTGTTTTCTGTTTTGAAACAGGAATTATTTCAGTAATGTCATAGGGGCTATTTAGCTTCATGTGAAAGAAAATTAGGAGATCTATGGCTTGAAGAGCCCAAGTACTTAAAATACAGCATTAAAAAAATCTGATGGACAGCCATCTTTGCCTATCTAGGCAAACTGAGGTCTAACTGTTCCCACTGTCTTTTGGACCATAGCCAACCTCTTTTTTTCTGTGTTAAGGAAAAGATAGATAACATTCAATTTCTTCATTTTCAGTCCCTAATTTTGGATATCATCTTCAGAAGTTTCAGATTTATGTAGTCTCATAATGTGCCCTGGAGATATCACATACCTAATTCTTCTTGTTCATTATCACCCCTTGTTTTGTATAAATTGCTGTTATGTTGAGATTTCTCTTCCCCTTTTATTAAGGCAGTTAACCATTTACCAGTTTTATATGAATTATCATAGAAAAATTTATTTGCTCTATAAAAATAATTGGCTTCTTTAACAGCAATATTATTCAATAGTGCCTTAATCTGTAGCAATTCTACATAAGCTTTTTACTATGGGATTTTTGATGTTCTAATTTTTTATTGTTATTTTTGCTAATAGCTCCAATTATTCTTGCCTTTGGCATTTCCTAATTTCATGCCATACACCTAAAATCCAGCTTCTAAAAGTCACTTTGAAAACCTTCAGTACACTATGATATGAAGCAGAGACCAAATTAAAATTTATATATTCCTTGATTTTCCTTTTAATGGCTATTAGAAATTCTTTATCCTTAAGTAATAGAGTATTGAATCTCCGATGCAAACCACTTTTATTCTCCGCTATTCGAATTATCTCTATTATTTCACTGGTATATGATCAGATGAAAGGAATCCATGTACTTTAATTCTCAATTTACTCCCAAACAGGTTTTTTTTTTCCTGAAAAAATGCCATGCCTCATGCAAGACTGATTTTCCACAGAAAAGGAGTCTGAACTTGCTTCATTTGGGTCAGTAGAGCTACTCACAGGTTCAGAAAATAAAGCTGCTTATCTTCATGTTTATAAATTTGAGTCTTAAAATAATTTATTTCATTTATATTTTTAGCTACAAAGTACCAACCTTCTATTCAACAACTTTAAGATGAACTTAATTAATTTTTCTTGCTGATTTACTATTACACATGCATAGGGCAAACTGATGGGAAGACTCTGTCACCTTTTTTTTTACGTTGAAATGCAAGCAGAGGAACTCCTTCAGAAGTACGGTATTTCTGAATGCACACTGCAGCCATACAGCTTAGGTCTCATTATGACAGCAAGCTCCTCAGATAATCAGAGTTCTTCACTGTATCTCCAAATGAAGGACATTATAACTTGAATTGACTCTTTTTCTAGAAGAAAAGTTGTGCTTCTCCATTTATATATCTCTTAAATAGATAAAATGAGAATCCACCCCATTG
The DNA here is from genome assembly GCF_041296385.1 of Aphelocoma coerulescens. NCBI lineage: Eukaryota > Metazoa > Chordata > Aves > Passeriformes > Corvidae > Aphelocoma > Aphelocoma coerulescens. The sequence goes on from NC_091015.1 coordinate 45,130,558, forward strand.
TTGTATGAAATAGATTTGTGCAATGAGTGCACTTATAATCAGTTGTAAATGAGTAAGAGATTTCCTCTCCATATAAAGCACCTCTGTGAAATTTAGCTAAGGTGAAACGTATATTATGTTATATTTTCTCATTTCATTTGGTATTTTTACCAAACAGTGTTTCTGTTTGAATTAATAGTATAGAGAACTTTGTTCTCTTACTGTTTTGATGGCAGAATTCGGTTTGTAGTTATCCATATTATTACAAATATCAAAACAGAGAGAGATGAACATGGAAAAATAAGCTGTGTATGATAAAATATAGCCACTCTAGGAGTAAGGCATTATTCATTTCAAAGGCTGCTTTGTAGCACAGGACTTGGTCATTTGGATGTAAGTTTCACATTTAAAGGTAAACTAACAAAGTGTCTGTTTTAATCAGCCTGTCCTGTGTAATCTCATGGAAAAATAAACATCAGTTAAAAGGCTATCAGTCTGACAAAATGACTTACCTTAAATGTTAATTTGAAAAAAACCCCACCACTTCTTTCACTGTCATTGGTTTGATTGAACTGATGTTTCTCAGAGCAATTAAGAAGGAAGCTTTCCCAATCTGTCTCAAGGTCTCTGGTCTTTTGGGTTTGTTTTTTGGGGGTTTTCGCTTTGCTTTTGTGGAGTTTCTGTTGTTGGTTTGTTTGTTGGGGTTTTTTTATGGTCTTTACTGCCTTTCAACAGTGTCTTTGTGTCTGGAGGATAGCAGTTATAACAATATGATGCAGGTATTTTTCCACAGAGAACTGCCTGGTTCTTGCATATTGCTTTAAAATTTCTGGGGCAAATGTGTCTTCCTCCCCTTTCCAATAGCCATCATTGACAGAGAAGGAGAAGAACATTTATGGGTATATTTGCTGTAGTGGTATAGAGCTGTGTGGGGCTGCTTTGTGATCCTGTAAGGCTTCTAGTCCTTTTGTGCTTTGTGCAGTATTTAAGGCTCCTTTCTCTGGAGTTTTATACAGACTATAATGCATATAGGAATTTAGAAAATGGTCATGAGTTAAAGGAAACTAAACCCTGCACAAATTAATACACTGCTATCAGCTTCTGCCGTTATATTATTCAGCTGTGTTATTACATGCTGCCTAAGAGCTCTGCTTGTGGAATGGGAACACTTTATGTTGGAGTAAAAATAAGAGGGAAGATAAAAATACAAGATTAAAAAAATGCCACAAAATTACTATCAGGTGCTTGTGTCAGTTGAGTGGTGATACGTACAGGTTTCTATGTGCTTGTTTGTTTTGGACAAAGTCACAATAAAGAAATGGAAAGCATTTTAATAGGGGAATCTGGTTTGGGCTCTCTGTGAGGAAAGCTAGATACAGCCTCTTGTAAAGTTTTGAAAGCCATGGCTTTTCTGCTTTCTCTTTTGTCTAGAATTGATGCAAAATAATAATATGTGTAAAAAAATAAAGTGAATGAGCAGTGACAGGGATGACAATAAAATGTTCACTGTCATTACTGCATCTGCAAACACACCCATTTGTGATAGCAGTGTAGGGTGACTACCCTGGAGTGAGCACAGAGTATATAGGGTAGATTGTTCCATACTTAAAAGTACATTTATTCAAGCTTGTCTCTTTGTGGCTAGGTGCTATTCCATAGTCTGTCTTCAGCTGGTTAAGTGCTGGTGCACTGTGTCTGTGATTTATTGTTCTCATAATCAGTAATATGTCTCTTATGTATATGTTTTCTTTTTCTTAGCTATTGTCTCCGATGGTCATATTAAAAAAATCTTTTCATGGTTTTGTAGCTTGTGCAGCAAGTCTGCATTTTACTTTTTTTATACTCAAAATGTTTCCCTCTGCACTTTGTTTAAAACTTGGAATTGAGCTCCATGAGAGGTAGAATGACCTGAAAAATCATGGCATCCACTGGAATGCCTAGAATTCAGTGAGTGGAGATAGAGAGGGGAAAGCTAATTTGCTGGTGTGGGTCTCCCATACTTGTTGAAAGTAACTAGTCAATGCTTAGCCAGCCACCCATGATCCTCTCCTCTCCAGGCAGCATCTCTTTACCCATTTAATGATTATGGCTTTTTTTTCAGTTATATGTGTTCACCATGTTTGAATAGCATCTCCTGCCTCATTTGCTAAGCATAAGAAACCCCTCATTGTACATTCATTTGCTGTCTTGCAGTCAAGTGGTCACAGGGGTTAACTGAGGGATCTTCAGAGCTGAGCCACAATCTGCCTGTTTTGGCTTACTGAGCTGTTAGTGAAAGTTTTCCTCCATTCCAAGATGCAGCTCAATAAAACAGCAAGTCTGGTGTGCAGAGTTTGTCCCTTCACAAAACGTGGTCATAAGCAAATGGTTGCATGTTGGGTGTCCAGGAGGCATACGTGCCATTGCTTTTACTGCGTGGAGGTAAAGGCTCGCCTTCCAAGACTGAAGCTTCCTCACTTACTGCAACACCAACTGATTTCTGTTCGCAGAACAAACTCACTTAGGGCTGTTGGGGATGTTAGGTGGAGTTTGTGCTGCTCCATTTAGAAGAGATTTTTGGTGCATTTTTCATTCTCCTCCTGTTTACACTATGGGGGACGGTATGGCTCAGCATGTTCACTGTCTGCCCAGCTTCCCTCTGTTCCGTGCACTGTGCTGTGTAATTAACAGGCAACATGCCTTTCATGCAAAGAAAAAGCAATAGGTGGACTACAGGGCAATTTTCTAGTATGCAACTGTGTTTCCAGAGCTGTGCACATTGCTGCTGACACCTTTACAAATGTAATAGTATGAATTTAACACACCAACAGAAATGCAAGGAAAAGGCAAAACCATGCTGGCTTCTTCTGTGCTAGAAAAACAACAAATTAAAATGTTTGGCAAACAGAGGACAAAATTCATAGGGAAAAGACCTGTACTTACAAGCTTCTCAGGGTACATCAAGCAATAAAGTTTTAGAATTTGTTGCAGCTTTGTGTTCTCATTGTTATTTTTATCCTTCTGTCTTCCCTATCTCACTGCATTTAGCTTGCTTATAAAGTTATCAATAAAAAGTATTCCATGTAGAAGGAATGGTAACAGAGTGTTCCTTTTGTCCAAAACATGTTGCTTAATTGCATGAAATCACATTGAGTTACTGTGAATTTTGATAAAGTCTTCAAGTAGTCTGGCAAAAACATTTCTTTGAGAATGGTCAAGTTGACCTATGAGCTGTAGTGTTTAAAGGGCAAAGTTGAAATTCTCTGAGTAGGTACATAAATTTGAATTTTATGAATGATGAATTTATTATTCATGTTCATGTGATGTGTGCTCAGCATCAGGTAGCGTTACAAGTTGCCATAGCATGGCGTTTTTTTAATCTCACTGGAACACAGGTAGCAAAGTTTCTGCTCATTTATAAACAGGGCAAAATATTCACTAGAAATGGGGGATCAGACCAATCCATTTATCTATATCATGGGATTAATGAGCTAGGAAACCACCTCCCACTGCCAACTAGATGGCATTAGTACAACTGTGTGTAGACAACAGAGAAAGACTGCACAGAAGATAGACTCTTTTCAAGTAAACCATAATAATTTTTAGCTTTTTTCTTTACTCATATGAGTAATTTCACTGATTACTGGCATGAGGAAGATGGCCTGGGTCTGGCCCAATTAAGAGATGTTGTTTCTTAAAATTCCAACAATAACATTCCTACACATTATTCTACAGAGCTCTTGCCTCAGGGCCCAATCTTGTCATCCTTCCACACACAGCATTTCCATTGAAGTCAGGATCAAGAAAATTATAAACCATACAGCATGAAAAGATATGCTTGGTTTATTTGGCACTGGAAAGCTCTATGTACAGACTTTTGGGTGCCATTCCATGATTTTGACAGAAACAAAATGGGAAGCAGAGGAAGGTTAATGTATGAGTATTATCAGAATTTTAGTAAGGGTATATAGTTCTGGTTGGAGTCAACCAGCACTGACCTATAAATATTGGAACGCACCCCCTGAAATGAAACTATTCTTTGAAGATTAATACCGATTCTTTTCTCATGACCTTATCCTCACCTCTTTGAGCCCGGCCAAGTACTGTGGATGGGCAAGGAGCAGTGGATGTTTACAATCAACAGCACTTTGCAAGGAAGAAATGTGCTAGTGCTTCTTTCATAAATGCCCCCAGCTGTGGTTTCTCAAACTTTTGTCATCTTTGAATTGCACCTGCAGAACACACTCCAGATGAAGCTATCCTGCAAACCTTTAGCTAAAATGTGACTAGATTCTGTGTCTGCTTTGCATAAGACCACTTTATGCTTAGTCTCATGATATGTTACCAGATAACTGGATGAAGAAGAGACTGCTCTTGACCTGCAGGCCTTCAGTGGTTGTGAATGATCTGAGAAATTCTCTTTCCCTACCTGATCTTCTCTGAGATGTCATGTGTGCTGCCATTGTACTTGCAAGGATCTATTACTTCAACTTTTCCAAGTCCAGGTTCAGAAACTGTCAGATCAAACGCAACATGGTTATTTCTTCCATCCTTTTTCTTAGAGTATGTGGCCTGAGAAAAAGGACAGGCGAAGCTGAAGGATGAGAAATCACTTCATAACAGTTTTGACTTATTTCTATGAGGACCAAGAAAATTCTAGGCATATAAACATGCTAAAAAAATCTTACAAATCAGCAATCTAAATAGTCAGTTTTGGTTTTCCAGTTCTCTCAGTGCTTAGAAGTTTTTGAAATTCCTTTTCACTTTCATTGTCATTATCTCTTCTGTTTTATTTTTATTTTACATGTTAAGAAAAAATGTATGGCAAACAGTGCCTCAAGCATTGCAGCACGGTTAGGAACCAGGTTTCTAAACGCCCCAGTTAATATAATGTATAATGTTGCATTCAGCAGCAACTCATCTGATTGAAATAATTTGACTGGAATTAAACTATTGCTACTAAAATTTATGTAAAACTAATGAAAAATTTATTGGTTTATAAAATCCTTGCTTTTATCCAGGACTAACAATTCCTATGCAACACTAGTGATCCTCCCACAAATAGTTGAGAGAAAATAAAATATAAGGGAGTTCATCAGTTCATATTCCCTGAGATCCTCACAGTTACTCTTCTTTGTGATCCAGTCTTTTAACTTTTTCATTACTTTAATCTTAAAAAATAGATTTTTAATTAAATTCAGAGCTATTATTCCCCTTTAGGGGAGGTGGGAAAAACAAATGCAACTTGGCTGAAGGACCTCTGAGCATAACACTTTTCCTCTCTTTGCAGTTCATTTTGGCATTTTTATATATCTTCTGCTAATAAAATGTAATGATTTTCATCTTTTACTTTGACATCTGAGTCTGTATCTTTTATCTGTTGTTTACAGTGTTTCAGCCCATAAATAAATCATATGACAAAATAAATTACTTAATCTTGTGTTTTATTTGGAAACACATTAAAGCCTAGCTTTGGTGGGAAAAAAATCACTTTACACCTTACAATTGCTTATATACTTTTATGACTTTTGTGTCACGTTCAAATACTATCAAGGTGTCATATCAATACCAATTGTTCACAAGAGCCACATTTTAAACCTTTCAAGTTTTCTGATAGAGTTTGATAGGAATACTTTGAAATGAAAGTACATCTGTCTTTGACAAATGGCATTTTCAGTTCTGAGTGTTTTTTTTTTTAATATGTTGTTATAGTGCATTACAAAAGCCATATTAATCCCCAGAACTTTCTTCAAATCAGTATACATGTGATTATAATGAAGTCCGTTTATCCAGTCCCCTGCATCCAAGGCTGTTTGTTGTCAGCATCTGTTTTTGCAATCCACTATAAATTCACTTATTCTGCAGATTCCCAAAGTTGTTCTTTTGTATTTTTGACATCCGTCTAACTAGTAAAATAAATTGTACTGTACTGAATTTCAGGCTGTATTTTTATTCCCAGTTTCTTTTAGACACATTTTGTTTCTGCAATGAGAAATAAATGATAAATATTTTCTCCACTGTTACGAAAAAACCAAAAGTTTGTAACCCCAGTGCATTTATCAAGTTTTTACCTGGTCAGAGAAAATTAAATCAAATCCTAAATAGTTGCTTGTATGTCTCTTCTAGAAGATTCTTTTCTTCACAAATGCCTCCCACAAAAACTATCTTTCACATAGACAGTGTGCCCTCTTTTCTTAGGTTAATTACTGAAATATGATGTGGTTTGGTTTCATTCTTAGTAATTTCCGGATTCTATTCCAGGACATTTGGGATAGAGCCCAAGAGCTTAGCATGTTTTCCTTTTTTCATGGTAAAATTGTGCAAATATGCATTAGAGTGTGAAAACAAACAGTCTAATACATTTTTGCAAAGCTCTTTATGTTTACTGTTTATTGCAGATACCAGATCCTAATTAAAATGCGCTAACAAAAGCCAAGATATAAAGAACAAAGATATAACGAAGCCTCATCTTTTAAAAATACTTGCGATTAATCCCAGAGGACATTGTGTCATACGTCATTATTATAAAAATCCAAGAAAGTTAACTGCATCTTTGGAAAAGATATAGTGCCAAACACTGTATCCAATCCATAGAAAAATAATCATATTATGGTCATGTTTTCTAAGGAATAATCTTTTCAGATCCTATAATGGCATCCAGCTACAGCCCCTCTTGTTTATGGTTCCTTGCGCTTCTCTGTGAAAACTTCTTGAATAGGTTTTTTAACATGTTGAAATGCTTCTTCTGCTTACTGATGTTTGCCTGTAAATAGATCTCTGTCATTATTAAAAAGGGGTGATTTAAATTTGATCCCAGAAGACATTCTTAAACAAGAAATTAACTTAATATGCTTGTTATTTTAAATGTGTGGAAACAAGTTACTGCTTGATTTTAATTTTGTTCAAGCAAAGATCAAGCTTCTAGAGATCACATTTTGAATTCACTTCAGGTGAAATAAACTTCTGGTCCAGTAACTGATGCCTGCAATGAGGTAGAATTTCTGTGGTCCTGATACACTTTGGATCTGGAGATTAGAGCATTCATGCAAAGTAATTCTGTTTTCCTGTACACCAGGGTACTGAAGCGTAGAAACTGGGAACACACACGGATTAGGTACATTAACAAACAGAAACTGATCAATCTGTTCACGAACTGTGAACTCACTGTCCAGAAACTCAAGGGTATGTCAGCCACGCAATGGTCTGCAGTGGTGTTGTAGCATTTGAACAGCTCTTTACTAAATAACTGGCACCACTGTCTCTCCTAGGTATCCCTGTTACTTCCCATGTATATAGAGCACTAGGGATTTGAGAAAGAGATTGTCCTCTAAATTTGTCAGGCCTGTAAGAGGTGATGAACTCAGCACACACTGAAGATTCCTCTTCATCTGGTGGAAGGCAGAGGGTAGCGCTGGTGGTGGAAGATAATTCCCTGTGGTTAGGAAGGGATGTTGCACTTCTTCTTTGTATTTCCCTGAAACAGAGCAGAGGGAAAGAGACAGAGGTCAACACTGGAAAATAAGCTTTGTAAAAAAGACTTGATTCATTACTGGTGAATCAGAGGCCAACACAGAACCCCTCTGTGGAACTCAGTTCTTGGTTAGGCTGGTTGTCTAGTCACTGTCCAAAGCTTTCATGTAATTTTCTCTTCCTTCAGAAAATTTGAACACTACTGGGATGTCATTTTTCTGCTCAGGATAACACAGATGACACTGGCTAGTCTTCTGGATCTTCTCTGTGTCTGGATGTTTCAGTTTTCTCAGATTTTACATGTCCTACTTTTCATTTCAGAACTTCAAGGAAAAAGTTTTCAACATGCTGTTTTGGAAACATTTCAGGCATTATTGTTCTTTTCCCATCCGTATCTCAAATTCTTCTGGTACATGGGATTGTTCCTTTCATACAGCAGCTGGTATCAATTAACACAAAGTTATTTTGAAATCCTGAAAAAGTTGTACCACAAACTCTGCTTGGTTTGTGTTTAGATTGTTTCATAAATTAAAAAATACTCAACCTTCTGAAAACAGGAATCTAACCTAAATAAGTACATTTTCCTTCCTCATTTTGCTTTGTTTTCTTAAGTAGCTAATATCCCATTATTTTATTACATAAATTATGTATTTGAGAAAATTTAATTTATATTTCTGTCATTCCCATAACCTCAAACAACCACAAACCCTTTCAGGTGTTGCATGGAGAGGACCATTCTGAAAGATTAATATTGTCCAGTGTCTTCAGATTCCTTCTAGGGACCCCAAAGAGAGACAGGCTCTCTGGGGCCAGGAAACTGCTGAATTAACTCTCTAGGGAACTAGCTTTCTATCCATTAACTATAAAGGCAGTTTAAGCAAATTTGACTCACTAGTTAAAATAAACCCTTGAGAATACTTCTTTCAGTTATGTTAGTCTAAGGGAAAATTTATTTGTTCTTTAGGTAAGAAACTTGCAAAATCTGAAGAACTACTTCTGAACGAAACAGAGTATTTTCTATGGTAAAATTAATTCTCTGTAACAGGGAGTGTGTATGAGAAATATTTGCTTGTATTGGTAGACTAGCATTAAGCCCCTCAATTGAATTTATGGAGAGATTAAGAAGGTATTTAGGAAAAAACAGATTTTTCAGGTTTACTTCTACAGTACTGAAACATCCTTGAAATCCATTTGATTGCTTATCAGCCAGGGTAGGACACCTTGTGTCTGAGAAAGGTTCAGGTAGTGCTCTTTCATTTGAACTACTTCCCTCTAATAGCGGTTCCTCCACAATCCTATTGTCATTAGTGTGTCTCAAAGGCATAGCTCAGCAGCCTGAGCCTATCCCTGGCCTTGCAGCAGACATCTCCCCTTTTAATGCAGTGTAGTTTGTCAGATAAACTATATATGGCATCTTCCTGTAATGGGAGTGTGTAACAAGTTCATTTCTGTACTTGTAGAAAGAAGAACAGGTACAACTGGCAAACTAAATTAAAAAAAGGTTTTAATTCTTTATTGTTCACCAGGTGCAGCTGAATTTACAGTATGAAAAAAAAAGAGATTAATTTTTTTCTCTGTTTGAGAAAGCCTTAGATGTGATTATTTTTTCTCCTATTTGCTTGTATCTGAAAACTTCTGGAATAAAGTAAAAGAGATAAGGAACTTGCATAATTTTTTTTCTCCTTGATGAAAATCATTGGGTAAAAAAGGAGTGAGGGCTTTTAAATTCCAGTATAGAGGTAAAGAGTTCATACCTCCTCCTTCTCACTCTCTCTTCCCACTTCCCATTTACAGGTACACTTTGGACCTGAAGAATTAACACCTTTATTTTTTGCTACTAAACATTGCCTTTTTTCTGAACTTGGTGGCTACTCACCCAAAGTGTGGACATAAACAGGAGGCTGCTATTTGACACAGTTTGTAACTATGCCATGGTAACAGAGCTGTATTGTTATATTTGAAATGCAGGCTAGCGTTCCATCGGTGGTATTTGCCATGTGAAAAGCCGTACTGTGTTCCACTAGTGGCTCCTGAACACAACTGTTATTTGGCAATAAGGGTAAGTACAGTGGATGCTGCTCTTATGGTATGAAACACTGAGCAGCAAATTCCGTCAGAAGAAGTCAGCACCTTGTAAGAGTGTAAAGCCCTGGAAGGAGCTTGGCATTTAAGTTCCGTTGAATAGTCTGTTGATGGGAACACACTCACAGTTTAATTTGGACCTGATAAAATCTTACAAAGTTTGTGGTTTTATCTTCCCTTGTATGCGCCCTTTTTGATCTTGCTAATAAAAGTAAGAAAAGAAAACTGTAAAGAAAAAAGTACCTTACAAAAGTACGTGCTTGGACTGACTCAGGCACAATTAAGCTAGAACACGCCAGTCTTAACCTACTGAGCTGTGTGTGGGTGTAACAGCATGAACAGAATTTGACACTCTCTACTGCCCGATACCACTGAAATATCTATGCAGAGTGATAAGCAGATAACAGATTGTCAGCCTTTTAGCTGAATTTCCTATTTTTGTTGGTATAAATCAGACTCTTGCTTTCCCCCCCCCTCTTGTTCTTCACCCTTTCCCTCTCCTTTGAGATATCCTAAATCCTTGCTGGAACCCTGCCAAATCCTTCGCCGCCTGTGTCATTCATCTCTTTACATCCTTTCATTTTTTAGGCTTTGTCTCATGCCATCCTTCTCACCAGAGATCCAGCTTCTTCTCTGCATGCAGGCATTACTGAGGGCATACATCCCTTCTTTCTCTCAGTTTTCCTGGGAGCTCAACACATTGCCTCTGTGACACTTGCATCCTATGCTAGTCTGGGAAATGAGACTCCAGATTGAGACCACCCCCATGTCAGGTGCCCAGCTAATGCTCTGCATAATACATTCTGCATTCACTTACAGGATGCTGATGGAGAGTTAAGTAGTCTTCAAAAATGCTTAGGAGATGTTAACATTTCACACGGACCTTGCTTGAAACATATGGGCCTTGCCTAAGGGCCAACCAAGAAAGACACAAGATTACTAATTTGTTTACATGTAACTATTCACTTTTTTGGCTTAGTTGGCTTCTCTTATGAAGAGACATAAAAAGGTGCTGAAGAGGACTAAATTGTCCCTTTGTACACATAGCTGGCTGAGGATTGTATGTATCTGTTCTAGAACAGAATTTAGCTTGCCCAATGCTGGGGTGGTGATTTGCAACTTTAACCAGTTTGGAGAGAACAAAATTTGAAAACTATGTTATGGGCCAGATAAACTTCTCCATTTCCAAAAAGGGACAAATTAGAAGAAATGTTCCTTCCCTAATGCATAATTTCTCCTTTTCTAGTGTAAAATATAGTAAATTACTCCAAACACAAACTAATCATCAAGAAGGCAACAATACTGTTAATGGTTTAAGCATAGTACTCAGTCTGAGTTTACTCTGCCTTATGGAAATATCAAAGTCATTTTGATTATGCTCAGAGGTTTAATATAGCTATTAGAACAACAGCTACTCTATTGGTGTTACACCATTAGGTTTGTTAAGTTGATTCAGCACCAGAACTATGACTCTTATTCTTCCAGTTGCATTTGTGAATTTGTTTTTGTTTAAGTTTGAGTAATTGAAGTCTTGTGGGAAGTAAAGTCATTGTTCATCTACTTATTTCAATCTGTGCTGGGAAAGCCAATTTTCTCTTGTTAAATTATATTTCTAATGTTCAACAGGGGTAGTTGCAGATACTTGCTGTCATGCCTTGCTTTCTTTGAAATACATCTTAGCTGGCTCTCCAAGCTGTCTTATCACCCCCTGATGTTTCAGCAGCAAGATAATTCATTCAGAATGGTCTTAACACCATTTCTGACATCTCAAATCTGTGAAGTGAGGTCATCTGAGAGGGATCTGAAAATGGTATTCTGTAATGTGGCTAATGCAGAACTATTACCTTAACACAGCACTGAGACTGGGCCAGATTTTTTTAAATGAGCTTTCTGCTTTGAAGCTGCAATCCCATATCTATGTCCCCACTTCTTTGGCACTACATTTTCCACACCTGTGTTGCTCGTGGCTCCTCAGATGCCATTACAGTCTAAGCACAACACATGACCATAGTAGTGAGAAGGGCAAATCTTGATGTAAGTATTCTGTTAGAATAAATGAAACTTCCTGCTTGCCATGTTGGAAAAAAACCCAAAGAAACAAAGATATCCTGCCAACCAGAACACTCTTTCTTTGACAGAACATTGCAGCTTGCAGTATTTGGGAACTCTGTTTAAAAAACAGTTTTTGAGGATCTGATCATGTTACTTAAGCACTTCATTGAGGCCAGAGTATTCTGGAAATATTTATCAACTATCATATCATTTTCAACCACTTAAAAAATAGACGAAGGCAATGTAATTGTATAGTATCATACCATAAACCAGTACAAAATTTTTCTCTTCTGAACAGAGAACCAATCTTTGGTCCACGTTTAATGAAAGAGTAGAGCAGCTTTAATGAATGATGAAAAGTTGATCTAAGTCCCCCTGAAGTGAATGAATGGCTTTTTATCAGGCTTCTAATGCACAGAATAAAGCAACTGTCTTTGTTACCTTTTGAAAGTGCTGAAAATGCTTTGCACCTTTTGAAAAAGTGAATTGGTGAGTTTTATCATTGCTTTAGAGCTGACCTTCGGTGTTAATAAGCTTGCTTTCAGAATATCTTTCAATGGAAAATAACCAATTGTGCAATGAAGCCAAGTGAATATTTGGGGATAGAATGAGAGGATGTGCTTAGCTTGTTGTTCTTTGGTTGCTTGCTTTTCTTTCCTTTTTTTTTTTTTTTCTAGATAAGCATTTAAGGCATATGAGATGGCATAGGTATTCTCTTAAGACATTTAAGGAGATACCATCTGAATCCCTTATTCTCTCAGGGTACTGAAGGAGAAAGTATTGATTAGTATATATGCTGGAATTCACATCCTATTTGTAGAGAGCTAATAAAAAAATAAAAAGACTGTGGTCCCAGTAGAGTTTTAGCAAAAGTAATGGTAACAATAATGACTTTCCTACAAATGCTTTCACATGTTCAGAAAATTTTCTGTTCTCTTTTAATAGCTATTAGGCTTGTTACGCTGAAGTGTATAGACTTAAAGGAAATTAAAATGAGAATATGTACACCGTGGCATTATTGTTATACTATTTCGGGGGTTTCTTTATCTAGATTAACACATTAATGTCTTAATGTTTAATTGTCTGCCCATGCCTGCATTGGTCAGCTGGAGACAGTATCCCAAATTCAGCCTCTCAAACTGACAGAAAATATTGAGTGGAATGTAGCTTTTTGGAGACAAGTAGCCAGTAGCCATGAGATTTGCTGTGTAAAGAACAATTAGAAGATCTGTCTGCAGCAAAAGCCCTTGAACAGAGCTTAGAGAGATTTTGAACAAATATTCTGCTGTCTGGGAATAAATTTCAAACACCCAAGGAAAAATATTTCTCGATACTGCTCATCACAGGTCACTTTGTTTTGTCTGTTTAACCACTGTAGTCCAAAGACACTGTTTCCTCCTTCCCAAGATTATTTGAGCAAAACACTTCAGATCTATCATTGAATACATTTATTTCGTGTTGAGGAAAGCAAGAAAATGTATTGGGAAGAGTTCAATTAATCTGCCATTTCTGTTCCAAAGAGTAACTCTGCCAGGACACTCTCAGTACTTGTTCTTGCAAAGTCTGGTTTCTGAGCTTGCATCAAAAAACCTAGTCCTTCATCTGGCTTGCCATAATGCATATATATATTTTAATGCTTCAATTAATAATTCAGATTAATTCATAATGGGACTAAATATTAAGGAAAAGATTATAAAAATCAATATCAATAATTCATGATGTCTTTTTGGCTAGAAAGGTAATTTCTTGGAAATTATTAGGAAAGAAATAATTTACACAAACCTCTATCTTTACAATCTTACACCGACATAATAATTATTATCACCCAGATTGGCATGAGAATAATCATTAAATAGTATTTAGTTACAGGCAGATGTCTTGAAAATCAAATAAACTGTTGGATAAGTATAAGGAGTGTTGTCCCATTTGATAAAAGTATTTATAATTTGTGAACTAAGCAAAATTTTTCATGGTCATAATAAATGTAGGTGTGTGCATATACATACATACAAACACATATATGTACACACACACATATTAGTCTTTGTTCAGTAGGAAACAAGACAGATGCAAAAACTAAATCATGGGGCTTCATAATGGGTGAGGTTGGCAGGGGCCTTTGGAGATCACCTGGTCCAATCCTGCTGCTCAAGCAGGGCCACCTAGAGCAGGCTGCCCAGAACTGTGTCCAGATGGCTCCATCGAAGGATGGAGACTCCATAGAATCTCTGAGCAAAGTCTTTCCTGTGTTTCTGTTTGTGCCCATTGCCTCACTAAGCACCACTAAAAAGTGCCTGGGTCAGTCCTCTTAGCACCCTCCCATCAGGTATTTCTCTTCTTTAGGGTTATAAATCCCATTTGTCTCAGCCTTTGCTTGCAGGAGAGATGCTCCAGTTCCTTGATCACTTGGTGGCCCTTTGCTGGACTCTCTCCAGCTCAGTGAACCACAGAGAGCTGTCAGCTGTGGAGCTCAGAACTACTCCAGGTGTGGCCTCACAAGTGCTAAATAGATGTAAACATTGGAAAAAGTAGAGAGTAGAGGTTAGTCGAGTAGGTTCAGGTCAAGTCAAGCTGAGTCGAGAAAAACACTGAAGAACAGAGTTTCACTGAGCAGAAACATTTCTTTTACATCTAGAATGAGTAATTTCACTAATGATGTAATGGTGGTTCCCAAGTCATAGCTAACCTTTTTCTACCCCAAGCAAAACAACAGGTTTTTTTGCAGAGAAGAAAAGTAAATAGTTAAGGTACTAAAAGAATATCTAAATGCTGAACGATTATGCGTGTTACTATTCTTCTATGTATATGTGAAAGATGCACACATATTTCAATAGATGGATCTTGAGGGAAGACTCACACCCAGAATTTGAAATAAACAAAGCAGGATTGTTTATTTTTCACTTCTTGTTAACTGCAAAGCTCCCTTTAAGTTATTATTATCATTTTTTTTCCAGTGGATTCTGTGTTGATGAGTGCAAAGGGTTACATCCTCTGCCTCCTGCTGGATATTTAGTTCACTGGCATCTGAGAACTGTCTGCAATGTGAAGGAATTGAAGGGCTTGCATAGGTAATCTCTTCTATAGGACGTTTATGGTGACAGATTGAGAGGTCCCTGTTGCTCTGATGCTACTCCCAGTAACTCAGAATACTAAAGACCTCTGCAACTTGTTTCTTCAGTTGTCTCTTTTCTGAAGAGTCCTTATCCACTTAGCACACTTCCCATGGAAGCTTTTGCAAACCTGCAATTATTGTTGTTGTGCTTCTTTGAACATTTGTTGATCTTTCCTCCTTTTGTAAATAGTGGGGGGCCAGAACAGTACACAGTAATTAAAATGTGACAGTCTTAGATTTATAATGTGGAACAGTAATATGTCCCACTACTCACTTTATTTTTAATAGCTAATGGCCATTAAAATATCTTTTTATAAACCGGTTAGAATCCTTGTTCATCAGTAGCAATAATGGTTTTATATATAGAAAATTCCACATTTCCCCCACATTTTTATTGGGGTTTTTAAATCTGTCATTTCAATAACCAGTTGTTGACTTTTGCAGTTCTATGAGTGGCTCAGTACCCTCATCAGATACTGTCACCTTACTTCTCCCTTCCTGTTCCATATCCCTCAGGAATATGTAGCTCTGTAATGCTCAGCTGGAAGTGGCCCTCTGCATTAAAAGTGCATTGACTATTTCCTTCACCCAGCATTTTGTCCTCTGAAGTTGTTCTTTTATCCTTTTATCCTTGAGAGGATCTTTGACTTAAGATCCTTTCTTGAGGGACCTTAATTTTAAAAAATTAAGCAGAATAATAAGTTCAGAGAGTACTTCCTAGCATGAAATTGGATTTCAAGTGAAGGTTTAAGCACTCATCACTCAAAAACTCTTAACTTCCTCAAATCAGCTATTTTATAAGGTTAATGCAATGTTAACATAAATGCAATCTTATTTTTTTCAGCTAATCACAAATATTTTGCTCATGTTCATCATTAGCCTGGCATTAGCTAAGTATAACCTATGCTGTGGTCGAATGTTCTTGTGGTTTAACATGCATCCAGTTCTTTTTCTGGGAAATAAGAAAAGCAATGAAATAAGTTTAAAAAAGAAAGGAAACTGCCATAAACTTACTTTTTTGAGGTTTTTCATCCTGCTTAATTTTACAGCTTCTGTTAGTTAATTGATGTAGGACTGGAGCAGTTACATTTTTGTCAAGCAAAACCACGCCAAGCCTTACTCTTGTGTTTTTGAGGCCGTAGCATTGATGGCTCAGCTGGGGCTCAGCAGGGTCCTCCTTCTGGACCCCATAATTGTATTTATTACCCCATAGCAGAACAGTTATTTACAAATGCTTTTTTATTTTTTGGAGGTCTCTGAAATAGAAAGTTCAGTTATGGCCCTCTTTTCAAGTAAGGTTTCAAATAAAGTGAGAAAAGGATGGGTAAGATTGCAAAGATGATACACTAGGAATAGATAACTGAGAGGAGACCAAAAAAATCTAGAACAAAGTAAGGAAATTGAGAGGGAAGGGTGTGAAAGTGGATGCAGGCCCTATGAGACAAACAACATGAATAATTCTGGTGGTGCATGTTTTTGTATCTCTGCTTATTTTTGCAGCATGCCTAATGTGCTGTTGTTCAGAGGAAAATATAATGTTGTGTGAAGTAGGATCACTGAGCGATATAGTTTATTCACCTCTGAAGCTTTTAGAGTTACTTACATAAAATATTTTCTGGAAGTTTCTTTTCATTTTTACCCGCTTACATAGATTATTTCTGTTATTCAAATTCTTATTGCTTACTAGGATGCTAAAAAAGCTTGAGGAAAATTTATAAATGCTGCCAATTTAGCTACATCCCATAGAAATAACTAGAAGAATAGTAAATACCTAGCAATTAAAATTTGGAAACTTTCTATGGTTAGCTTATTGGAATTTATTTTACACCCCAAAGAGATTGCCAGGTTTTGTGTTACTGTCTTTTCAAGAAAAGGCCCCATGTATCACCCCTTCTTCATTTTTGCTGTCAGTGGTGTATGCTGCATAGCAATTTTCAGTTATTTATTCAGGTTTCGCCACAGCATAAACATCTTTACCATCAATGTACAGTAATTGCATTAAGGTGAGTACAGTTTTGCTAAAATATCCTTAAGTGGAGAGATTCTGGCAGTGTTTTGTAAAGAAAAGAAACTGGTGTATTCTACAGCTACTTATTGTTGAAATTTCACCTTTTCATATTTTCCCATTGTTGGTGTTTATTTTTAGCATTTTCTTGCAAGATGTTCAAAATCATAGCTTTGGTTTTATCTCACACTTTCAGATTCTGTCCTGCTCTCAGACACATGGAACAGTCCTCCAAGTATCTGGAGTTTTTTGGTATTTGAGACAGAGAGATTAGTTCAGCACATTTCAGTCTGTCTTTCCAAAAACAGCTTCTGTGATTCTAAGATTAATTCTATGGTTAAGAATTTTGTAATGATTACATCCTTGTTTAAAAAAGACAATGTAGTTTGCCCTTTGTTCTACATGTCACTGCTATCAAACTATTGTAGAAGGCCACTAGGTTGGTCAGGCAGGATTTGCCATGGCAGAAGCCATTCTGGCTGTCTCAAATCACTTCCATGTTCTCCATGTGTCTTAACAGAGCTTCTAGGAGATCTGTTCCATGACCTTCCCAGGCACAGAGGTGAGGCTAATTCCCAGGGTCCTCCATTCTACCCTTTTGACAGATGGGCACAATATTTTCATTTTTCCGGTCACCTGGAACTTCACCTGACTGCTTCAAATCTCATGGAGAGCAGCTTGGTGTTGTAGCCGCTGAGCCAGCAGCTATGACGGCAAAGGTGCCAAGGCGCCCTGAAATAGCAGAGGCCTGCTGGTGGACCTATTCCAAGGTTTAAGAACATCCCATCCATTTGAGAGGTGTGGGAAGAGAGATTGCCATTGAAGACTAAGTCCCTTTACTGAATGGTAGAGGGACCCTGGCAACAAAGGACATGAAGAAGGCAGAGTTACTGAACATCTCCTTTGCATTGGTCTTCACTGGCAAGACCAGCCCTTGGGAATCTCTGACCCAAGACACCAGAATAAAGGAATGCTGGAAGGAAAACTTTCCATTGGTCAAGGAGGATTGGGTTAGAGAACACCTAGGTAAATCTGACATCCACAAATCCAATGGCCCTGGTGGGATGCATCCAGAGTGCTGACAGAGGTAGAGAAAACCATAGCTAGGCTGCTCACGGTCCTCTCTGAAAGGTCATGACAATCAGGAGAGATGGCTGAAGGCTGAAAGAAAGCAAATGTCTCTTGTCTTCCAAAAGGGCAAGAAGGGGGACCCAGGGAACTACCGGCCAGTTAGCCTCACCTCATTCCCTGGAGTCGAGATGGAGCGCCTCATTCTGGAGGCCATCACTATCCACACGGATGACAAGAAGCTGATCAGGAATAGTCAGCATGGATTCACTGAAGGTAAATCATGCTTAACCAACCTGACTGCCTTCTATAGTGAAACAACTACCTGGGTGGATGAGGGGAGAGCAGTGGGTATCGTCTACCTTGACTTAGCAAGGTTTTTAGCACTGTCTCTCACAATATCTTCATAGACAAACTCAGGAAGTGTGGACTGGATGAGTTGACAGTGGGGTGAATTGAGAATTGGCTGAACCAAAGGGTTGTAAACAGTGGGACAGAGTCCAGGTGGAGGCCTGTCACTACTGGTGTTCCCCAAGGTTCAATACTGGGCCCAGTATCATTTAACTTGCTCATCAATGACTTGGATGAAGGGGCAGATGCCTCCTCAGCAAATTTACTGATGACACACAGCTGGGAGAGTAGCCAATACTCTGGAGTGCTGTGCAGCCCTTCAGAAGGACCTCAACAGGCTGGAGAGATGGGCAGAGAAGAACTTTGTAAAACTCAAGAAAGGCAAATGCAGGTTCCTGCACCTGGGTAGGAATATCCTCATGCAAGAGCACAAGCTGGGTGCCAACCTGCTGGAAAGCAGCTCTGCAGAGGAGGACCTGAGGGTCCTGGTGGACGGCAAGCTGTCCATGAGTCAGCAGTGCCCTTGTGACCAAGAAGGTCAATGGTGTTCTGGGGTGCTTTAGGAAGACTACTGCCAGTAAAGCAGGGGAGATGATCCTGCCCCTCTAATCAGCACTGGTGAGGACACAGCCCTCCAGATGAGGGTTGTTGTATATGTCTCTCATGTACAAGAGACACATGGAACTCCTGGGTTGGGTCCAGTGGAAAGTGACTAAGGTGATTGAGGGACTGGAGCATCTCTCTTATAAGGAAAGGCTGAGAGAGTTGGGCCTGTTCAATCTTGAGAAGAGATGGCTGAGAGGGAACCTCATCATATATAAATGTCTGAAGAGAGTGTGTCAAGAGTATGGAGCCAGGCTCTGCTCGGTGGTGCCATGTAATAGTACCAGAAGCAATGGGCAGAAACTGATGCACAGGCAGTTCCACCTGAATATAAGGAAGAACTTCTTTGCTGTGCAAGAGACTGGGCACTGGAACAGATTGCTGAGAGGTTGTGGAGTCTCCCTCACTGGAGATATTTAAGAACTGCCTGGACACAATCGTGTGCCATGAGCTCTAGGATGACTCTGCTTGAGCAGGAAGGTTGGGCCAGGTGACCCATTGTGGTCTCTTCCAACCTCACTCACTCTGTGATTCTGTGATTCTGTGATTCTGTGATTCTGTGATTCTGTGTAAACTGTTGTTGAGTACCTCAACCTTCTCATCTATTGTTACCAGTTTTCCAGCATTTTTTATCAGTGTGAGTGCACATTTTTTAGCCTTCCTTTTCCGGTTAACATACATGTAGAAGCCCTTCTTGTTATTCTTGGTGTCCCTTGCCAAATTGAGTTCCACCTTCACCTTGGCTTTGGCCTTCCTCACTCCATCCCTACACAACCAAACATCATCTCTATACTCTTAGCAGGTTACTTGTACTTGTTTCTATTCCTGTGCCTTTTTTTCTTTTCCTGTAGTTTGGCCAATAATTCCCTATTCAGCCATGCCAGTCTCTTGCCTTCCTTGTCTTGCTGTCTCTCAGTTTTCACAGTCTTAGTCATCTGCTTTTACAATCCAAGTTTCCCATCCCTTTACTGACTGTCTCCTGACCTGGCTTCTCTTTGCTTTACTGTATTCATTGGTCACTTTTTGCCCATCGTATTTTTGCCTAACTCTCTATGCATGAGTATCTCTCCATTTATACTGACAGTCCTGGCTCTTTCTCCACAAGGTCTTCTCTGCCTCTTCTTATCCCTAATACTTGACTCAGATCATTGTCTGGTGTCTGTCCCCCTTCCAAGTCTTCTTCCTCCCATTTCCCCACTGTCTTCCATTCTCTTCCACTTCATTTTTTCTTCCTGTTCACAGGCCTCTTGATCATATATTTAAAGTATAAAATATTAGTATTGCAATAATGTGAATGCTGAGCTTTCAAAAATGTGACTAAAAGTATTTTAAAATTATATTTCCAATTATTTCTGAGTGTCTCTGAGTTCATACTTCAGAGTATATTTTGTTCATGGGCTAGAACTTTTCTTCCCATACTGAGTGCTAGAACTGTGCATACTTAGAAAATTGAAGCAGATGTTCTCATACAATATCTTGATTCCAGCAGCTGAGGTTTCAGAAGGAGTATCAAATGTTTCTAACTCTCACAATACATTATGTAACTTGGCACTAATATGCTGATAGTATGCTATCAGTAGTGCAGATCTAACAACTGAATTATTCTCACTCTTTAGGGCAGACGTACTGAGGTGTGGGTTCCTTTGCATCATGCAGTTTGGAACTGAAAACAGAACAGCATGGTTGTGATGTCTGTATTAAATAATGAGGCAGAACACAGTCCTCTATAGCAATAGGTTTCCCACTGTGTTGAGTCACTAAGCAAGCTGTCACTGCTGATGATGTACTCTTATTTTTAGAAATCCTTCAATGAAAGTCAAGCTGAACCCTACGATGCCATATTTTACATTGCTTAAGTTGTTGTGATGCTAGTTTTCATTATTATTGATGTTAAACACTTAAAGAATATTTCTGGGTTACCCAAAAGGTCTTCACGCATTTCAATGATTTATGAAGCAAATAGGCTTGCTAGATGTCTGTGAAGTGCCACTGATGGATTCAGTGAATGCAGCAGTAAGCACACATTACAGCACCTAGAACACAGTTTCTGGTTTTTTCCATTTACAAGTTATGAAAGAGACTTGATGATGCTTTTAGCTGAAAAATATTTTAGAATGTAATTTTTTTTTGAAGAATAATTCTATCTGAAACTGTGTGGAAAATGACAAACAGCTTCAAGAAGCAAGGAAATGCATTGTGTTACTGTTCTGTGAACCCTGGCTGTATCATGTAGCATCTTAGGATAGTAATATGATGTCTCAAGATAAGTTGCCAGAGTCTTCTACCCATACAGTCTGTAAGGAGGGTTTTGTTTCTACTAGGCTAACTTTAAATAGAGAGATACTTTTTGCTGTCATTTCTTGACACCCACTTTTTCCCTGACTCTAGATAACAGTATTCATCTTAATTATCTTTACTGATCTAAAAGTGAGATGTCTAAGTTTCATCTAGAGTTGATGGAGAGAGACATGAATTTCCAAGGGAGATTAGTGCCAAGTATGTTAGTGATAGCCAAGAGAAAAGTTTTCATTGTCGTTTTCATGTTTAAAGCTGTGAAAAGGAATAGATACTACAAAATCCTAACCAGGCTGAACCCTGCTTTTCTTGCCATCCCTGGTGGTTTTTAAGATGGTTAAAAGTAGGTTACTTCTTACATTGTCTTTCATTCAAATGCAGATATGTTGTTGTTAAAACAGTTATAAGAGCTTCAGCATCCACAGATTGCTTCAGAAAGTTGAAACATTTGATTGGCAAAGCAAGACAAGGTACAAAGCAATCCCCTCCCACTCAATCCTGCTGTAAAACTCCCCAAACCTACAAAAATCCCACTGTCTAAATAAAACAGCAGCCACAAAATCTTTTTTACAGCACAGTTATCAGAAGATCATATCACCCATTATAAAAAGATGCATGCAGGTTTTTTCTACACATTAAGGAGGGACAAGAAAATTTAAATATGGAAGGAACCACTGCTTTGAGTAAACTGGTATACCTAATTTGGCATACTAGAAAACTGGAAAAATGTAAAATCATGGCTAGTCAGTAAGGCTAATTCAAATTAACTGTGCCCTCAAATTCGGAATTCTTTTTCATAAAAGATGCAAGAAACTCCATAGTTAAATGAAAAATCATCTTCAGGAGGCAACTGCAAAGTAAAATGCAAATCCAAAGACTTTGGATTTTGTTATACTCACATGTTATACTTTATAGACTAAAAACTTGCTTAACTGTGAACGGTTGTACTTCATGTTGGAGTATTTAAAATACATGTAAGATAATAAGATCTGCGTAGATTACAAAAAAAAAAAAGAAGAAAAAGAAAAATTAAAGAAAAATAAAAGGTTCTGAGGCCTTCTTATTCTCATTCTGTTTCCCAGAACAATTAATAGAAAACGTGGTGTCTCAGATCAATCCTAAAGCATGTGTATTTTCTTCCTCCTCTGTAGTGGAGTTATATTACACTGCAGAGTCAAACTTGGGGTAAACTCATACTGGTGTTTAGAATAATACAGTGTGTGATTAAGTACTGGGTTAGTGCCTTGTGTTTTCTGAGTATTGAATCCTAAAGTAAAGTGGGATTGAACTTTTTTTCTCAGTCCTGTAAAGCTTCTTGAGGCCTAATTCCCAATTGCTTTGCTACCAGGTAAGGCCAAAATCATCCAGTTTTAAAAGATAATAAACAGAATAGCTAATAACCTGATTATTAAAGTGCTGAGCTTGGATACCAGAAGAAGCCAAAATCATACAGTTTTAAGAGACTATAACCGGAATAGCTAATAACCTGATTATTAAGGTATTGCGCTAAAAAGGGGTGCAAGTCATAGGTAGAAGTCAGTCGTTTGAGTTAATGCAGCAATGAGCTGAAGCAGGAGGTCTCCTACCTGAGGTTGCTTGCTCTTTGGCAACATTTTTATCCATTGCTTTAGAATTTTTCACAATTTTGTGGTCAAGGGGCAGAACAAGAAGGGAAAGCAAAGGAAATACCTTTTGTTCTGTTTTTGAACTGAATGATATTTGTACAAAGGTACTGGATACACTGCAAGAGTGAAAGCAAGAGAAGAACAAGTGAATAGGAGCTATTCAGAGGTCAAAAAAGAAAATTCACTTAAAATTTTTAAATAGGAATATTGACAACAAGAATTTAAAGACTATTTTCATAAATAACATCTAAACCATTTTTAACTTAATATTCTGAATAGGTGGCAATGGTGATGAGTGTAACTGCAGCTACTGATGGTCAAAATTCTTTTCACCTATGAACTGATTGATAAAAGGGGATAAAATAATGCTGTCCAGTTTTTCAATGAAAATTTGGGAGGTCATGAAAAAAATCCCAAAGCCAATCAAGTAGTGAAAAAATTCAGTTGCAAACCTAATATTATTGAAATGCATTCTGGGTTTCCTTATCAAACTCTTGTTTGCACACACATTTCAGTCATGTTAGCTCTTACAAACTGGAAGTCACCTGTAACTTTGGTCAACTGGTGTGAATACAGTGAAACACCACTAGAGGTGATGAGATACACAGAGTCCTAACTGTGAAGCTGTCTCATTCTCCTTTCTCACTTCAGTACATGTAGATGTGAATATAAATATCTGTATATGCATATTTATCTACAATAGTGGGTTCTTGTTTGTAATTCGTGCCTTAGAAATGCTTTCACAACTCCAGATAGTTTTGTCCCTTTTAACTTCATGTATTAAAATGTACAAGAATTCAGTTGATCACCTGTCTCTCTCTCTCCCTTTCTCTTTGAAAGCTTTCCAAAAATCCAGCCACCACCTAGGCTATTAGTGCATTACTCCATATTCCTCTACCCCCATGCCAATTTTAAAATCCTTTTCATTTGCACCTTTTATAACTAATGGATGATACTTTGGGGAAAATTACAGTGACATTTGCAAAATGATGCTACTTTAAAAGACCGTGTTATTCTTCAAGTGAACATAGTGCAAAAATAAGCAATATATTTACAGGGGGAAAAAAAAGAAGGCTAATGTATGCTCAGCTTAACTTCATCAGAGGCACAAGATGACATAAGGTTGTGCTTTTTATTCCTTTCAGGGTGGTAGAACTTTTACCAGGTTTCAAAGAGATTAACCTGGACTCAGGCTGCTGGTGCTGAAAGCTGATTCATCAAGCCATCATGACTGAGAAAAACACTTGGCAGTTTATTGACTTGAGTGGGTTGTTACATCCTGATGACTTTAATCAAACTTGGTCACCTGTTTACAGCTTGTGCATGTTATGTTTTCTGAACTAGGTTCTTAAGATTGCATTGAGAGGCTCTTTGTAGTTGTTAAGTTCAAAGGAGATACATGGATAGGAAAGTAATTGAATCTACCAGTAGAAGTTTGCTATTGCCTTTAATTTCTAGCTTTCCTCTCTGTCATTCGCTGGTACAAAAAGTGTATCTGTGGCGGACGGACATTTAAAGTCACGCGTTTGGCAATTCTGACTTTAAATAGCTGTGAAGAGACATATGCAAATTGTGATCAGACCAGTATAAAAAAAAGTGGTTGATGTTTGACAAGAGGTTCTTCAAAAAGTGCTGAAATGTGGAAACATTCTGCTATGTTGCATTGTATTTTTCTCTCATTGAATTCAAAGGAAACCTGCAATGCAGCCGGAGTTGGTATGGACAAAGTCCCTACACAGTGGCACGGAGGGAGAGAAAGCAGCTGTTTATTCTGCAACCACGTCCTGTAGTGCAGGACCTTGCACCATTCGTGGTCTGTCAGTGGCAGTTTAGAAGTTAGTTTTCTAAACCTTTCACCAACCTTTCTAGTATATCTGGGTTTTCAGCTGGTTATTAAGGCATTAAGTCCAAGTACTGCAAACTTTTAAAGAACTTTAATGCTGGCTTTCTCAATGGTCTGTGATCTGGTAAATGTGAAGATTTATGCCCTTCCTGTGAAAAAGACCACTGGAAAATGTTTTGTTTAAATTCAGGTGGAGCTGCAGAGAGCTTTGGGGTTTGAAAGATTAGGTAATGAATAAGAGAAATAGACGCAGATGAAATATGATTTCCTATGCGTGGTGTATTTCAGGGAATCATTAATCCACCTGAATTTGACCATGAGTTATGTTCACAGTATTGCACTAGAATGTCTCAAAAAGGGTATTTAGATGTACTTGTGAAGTTAAATATGGTAAGACTGTAAAATATTAATTATTTAGCACACATAATGCAATAGACTATCCAGACCTTATTTTCCTTGAGGAAGAAAACGCAATAGTTAATCTTTCTATGGCTCGGCTTTATTTCTGTTTATGTATTTTTAGGGCAGGAACATAAAAATACTTCAATTTAGGGTTAATTCATAGCCAGAACTGAACTATGAATGTTTAGTTTGTATGAATGTCTTCTATCACGATGTTGAAAACAGGTCATGTTTCCTTCTTTCTTTTTGACAATAAAGAACAGAAATTGGTAGTAAAGTAGCACTTGGGTTTTAAAATTCAGTGACTAATTTTAGAATTCTGACCTTCTGAATTGCACTTACTGCTCACCAATGCTTATGTCATTAGAAATTAATTAGATGGTCAATGAGGTGGATCTTCAATTTAAAGCTTGCACACCAGATTTTTAATATTTTCTTTTGCTTATAAAATTACAGAGGCAGTTAATTGGTTATACTGTTAGCTCCTAAGGGTTTCCTACCACCCTACTAAAAAGTAGTTTCCTTACTGCAATCTCTTCCATAGTTTATGCACTTTTAGGAAAAAAATACTCTGTTATGTCAAAAATTGCTGTACCAGACCTGACCATAATCCCATTATCTTGTTCTGCAAATGCAGGACAACATGCATAGTACAGCATCAACACAACTGAATTCCCTGCACGTATATTCCAGATAGTCTAGGGAGGAATAGTTCAGAGAATTGGCACACCTAGGAATGGAACTATGTACCAAATGCAGGTCTTTTTACTGTTGAAGTGCCCACATTTAGTAGCACAGCATATTCAAGTATGGAGTGGATACATCTGTGATAATTCACATAATGTATGAATATGCGGCTAGAAAATGTTTCATTTCTTAGTGCTTGATGTTTTGGGTAGAATTTCACATGTATTCAACTTATTTATTAACACAAATCACATTGACTTGGGAGCTGAAGACCCAGAGTAATTCTCAGCATCTCTTTCTGTGTGGAACAGTTGCACCTTCTCAGGCCTTAGCTTTCCCGAACAGACGGGTTCAGACTGGTTTTCAGGCAACAGGGATGAAGCAGAGCTAGGCTGTCAGGTCTATTGCACCCCATCCCAGGGGTCCATACCTTCATGGACTCTAACAGTGTGACTGCCTCCTGAGTCACATCTGTGCCTCTGCAGCACTGTTTCCCAAACACTGCCAAGGGCAAGAGCCACCGTAAGTGTAAGTGATACCTAATTTTGAAATGCAGAAATAGGAATTGGGGTAGACTATAAAGAAGTCTGCCAATATATGATTCTTGACAGACCTCTTCCTAAAGTATTGCAACGGTGGAGGCTCCACCAGTCTTCAAAGCCCTCTATTTCAGTCTAGCCATTTTTAACATTAGAGAGTTTTTCTTAATATCTGGCTTGAATCTTCCTTGTTGTATTTTAATCCTGTTATTTTACATCATATACACCTTATTTTATTCCTATTACAGTAGCCTTTTGTACCTGAAGATTCTTATTATTGCTTGCATCTGTTTATTTTCTTTCATAAATGAATGTTCTTGCAGTCTCTCTTAAAGGAATTAGTTTTCAAATCTCACATCACTTCATTGTTGTCCAAGGAAGTCTTGTATATCTCACATCTTTATCGAAGTACACTCTGCAAAACTGAGGTCTTGCTGGTATCAGAGCTGACTTCTACCTGCAGTCTTAGCAGGCATCAGTAGAGCAGAAGGGCTGCATCAAGGCTTGTGTGTTGATATGTAGATACCTGTTACCATGCCAGTATATTTCTTGACCTTTTCACAATAGCACAGAATTTTTGGCTTGTGTTTACCATGTGATATGTCACAACCTCTGAACCCTCTTCTGAAAAGCTGCTATCAGCTGTCTCTTCTCCCTTTTTCTGGATGCAGATGATTGTCTTCTTGTGTGTCTTTGTCTTGATTTCTTTTACAAAATTTCTCCAGCTTCTAAAGGAGTTTTTGTATTCCAGTGCTGCCTTTTAATGTGCTTACTAGAGCTTACTATGGTTGTTGTGACCAGCAAGTCACAAAAGCATTCAGGTTCCAAAACATTACTGGAGGTAGGAAGTCGTATTGGGTTCAGAACAGCTCCCTGTGAGGTCCCATTCCTCCACTATGATAAAGCAGGTTATGATTCTACTCAGTGAGTTTTTTTGAACAGTTTTGTAACCACTTTACAGTAATTTTGCAATGTGTCTTTGGTAAGTTTGCGTATGAGGAAGCCCAATTAAAGTTTGCCAAATACTTATTAAAATCAATATACAGAGCGCTGACTACTTTTCCCTATCCACCTGCACTGTTTTCCTTTCACAGAAGGAAATTATTCTGGCCTGACATGATTTATTCTTAATAAATCTATTCAGGCTGCTAGTTATTTCCTTTTTACCTTTCACATAGTTTGGTTGATAATTAATTCTGAGTTTTTTCTGCAATTAAATTATCTGTAAATTCTTGTCTTCTCTTTTTGTGGGCAGTGTTGTGGAACTACATCATTCTGACATAAGTAGTAAGATATATATGGATGATGATATTTTGAGTGGGACTATAGCTGGGTCAGCCATCCAGCCCTGGCAGATGTTGGCATTGCTGCCTTCAGCCCCTCGGCAAAGACATTGCAAATGCACCAGCTGACTCATATCCCATCAATACACTCCTGTTGCATTTAAAGGATCTGTACTCCATGGGAAAGATACTTCAGAAACATTATTTTGCAGTGGAAGGGAAAGATTTTGAAGGTGAGTTTTATTTCAGGTTTATTTCTTCTAAAGCCTGGGAATAGTGGACAGCAGTGTGTTGGAGAGGGAGCAGGACAGGAACATCTAGACATTAAGAAGCAGAGAAAAAGGTTTTCAGGACTTCAGATTCTCTATGTCTTGAATAAAAGCCAGAAGTTACTTGTTTTAAGGGAAGTGAAATATCAGAATAAAGCATAAAATTAAAAATAAATTTTGGGCAGTTCAAAAATGTAGCTATTTCAATGATATCTTTGCCCCCACACCACTGAGTGTCATAAGGGAGTTGGAACAGGTGTATTCCTGCTGTCTTTTGTGAGCAGGTTCAAAAGAGAAGACAAGTAAGAGCAATTTCCTCGCTCTCCTGGTCTCATCTCCTTTCTTTCTCTCTCTTCTACCAGGCAAACACAACTGACACATTTGTGGAAGCTTTTAAACTTTTTTGGGCCAACTCCAGTCATGACCTGCTGTAGATTAGCAGTGGCACATTCCATTAACCGTTCATGTGTAACCTGAAAGCTGAGAGCTGTTTCGCCATTCCCAGCTGGGATTTCAGAGCTCAGCACTGGAAGCTCTTTATTGGCTCCTACACCACTCTCCATGTATTTGGACAGTGTCATGCCTACTCACAAATTGGGAAGCTGTTCGACAAGGGCAGAGATGCCAGAGATGGGGTTCAGTAGCTTGCATATTACTACAAAGAGAGGTGTATTTTCTTCAGGATAAACATCCTCTTTTAGCTCTCTTTACCCAGTATCATCATTCACTGTGGTACCTATGCCTTGTAGTAACAATAAGAAACACCTAGGAAAAAGTAAACTGGAAAGAGAAAAGAGCTTTAGTTTGTGAACAGCTAAGGTTGTCAAGCTTCTTCTAGTGTGACAGATATAGGAATACTCTTCAGGGTTACTAAGGATGTCATCAGATGCTTGTAATAACAATGTCAGAGAAATAAGCTTCTATGCATTGATGACAGTCCTCTGTTGTACAGTACATTTTACACCACTAAGAAAAGATCTGTTTCCAAAGCACAGGGACCTAATTCACCATGGCTTCTAATTCAACCTGACCTACCTAGAGCTGCTGTCACTGACAAAAATACCAGCTGTGTCATAGCCTAGAAATTCCTTTAAAACTGTGCCTTAGCACGCCTATTGGGATATTAGCAGGTACCTTTAGATAACTTGAAATTTTTCTTTAATGGGTAAGTATCCATACAATGTCATCTGCATGAGACATCTGCCCTATGTGGGCCTGAGATATTATGGTATTTCCTGTGCTGCCTTGGTGTTAGTTCTTGCTCTAGTTCAATAATTCCCAGAGATGCTATGCAAATGCTTGTCCATTTCTGCAGTCCTGACATTTTCCTGAATAACACTTTAAAGGATTTGATCTTGGAATGCATACCTAACTCATCCAAGTACATGAGCACACTCTTTGAAAGAAAGTAATTTTGCATCCATTCCCATCTCTGTTTTTCTCTTCCTTTGTTGCTTGCCTCTTTAAAGTTTACTGGAAAGCAGTTGAGTAGAGACTCACTGACTCTAAAACCTACTAATTGGGTTTGAAGAGGGAAAGATGTAACATTGATAAAAAGTAGGGCAAACGATTAACACCAACACTAGTTTGTAAGCAGGAAAGTCAGGAAGGTGCCGCAGGAGCCATGTGCGTTCCCTTGTTCCAAGGTGATAACAGAGCCAGTAAAGATAAACATTTGGGGTGAGGAAGGAATATTTCCTCTGATTACTGCTGCCAGGTGGAAAAAAGAGCAAAACTGTGAGTTATGCTGTCAACACCAGGTCACCAACAGCCACTGATGTTATTTAGAGCTTGCGGATATGGCTATGGATATTCATAGAGAAATAGCGGGAGGAGCAAAAAGAAAAGTTAGAGATGACAAGGAGATACCAGAAGTAGGAAGAAGATGACAACAGCTATTTAAGATAAGGATGGTTAACAAGTGCCATGAGGACTGGGAATGTGTGAAGTGGGACATTTAAGTGGAGCATGAGGACTGCAAAGCATTTCATCTGACCAGTGAAAATGTAGCGGACTGGTTGGCAGGTCAGTCCAAGTGAAGATATTACTCTGTGTGTGTTGTGAAGAGAGTGGAGCTGTAGACTCAGGTTGGGTCTCTCAATGCTTATCAGGTCAAGTACAGAACAAACTCTAGGCAACCATGATCATACTGATCTAGTCTCCAAGCCATGACTTGCATTTACATATGGCCTCTGGGAACACACGCTGGCCAGTTAATCTGGACGTTATTTCAGTGTTCAGACATTTCAATTACCAGAAAACATGGTGGTCTGTTTCTTGAACTCCAGTAAACACCCATCGACTCCATTTGTATTCATATTGAGTCTATGGAACCAAAACCAATCCTAGGGCCATTTTATGGACTTTGGGAGTTTTGTCACAGATTGGTTTTTTGTTTTGTTTTGTTTTGTTTTTTTGGGGGGGGTCCTTTTTTTGTTTGTTTGTTTGTTGTTTTTAGTTTGCTTGTGGTTTTTTGTTGTTTTTTTGTGCATTTGTTTGCTATTTTTTTAAATGGAAAATATGTTGATACTCTCATTTTAATACCCAATCCCTGATTCTGCAGCAAATTCACGTGCAGAGGTGGCTAACACTGTGGATACTGGACATCAGGTATGTTCTAAGCATTGTGAAGCTTTCTTAGAAAAGACTGGACAGAGTTCTCTCTTCTAATAAGCAAAATTCTTTTTAATAATCATCTAAACAGAGGTGCTATTCATTTCCCATTTCTGCAGGAAAGTGTTAACATAGCTTTGTGATCATGTGTTAGTTATTAGGTTCATAATGAGCATAATACTGTCTTAGTTGTAATGTCCACTAATACAGCAGAAAAATACAGTACGTTAATGTGTGTTCCTTCAAGATTAGCTATGGAAAGTAAAAGTGCATTTCTGTGCTAATACAGTAAAAATCTATTAAACCTGTAACATTTGAGCATGGAAAAAGAATTATTTTAACAGGTTTGTTCCATTAATGGTTATTTGTTTAAGAGGGCTTCTTGGTATCATACATTTTCTGACTGCACACTTAGAATTTTTTTTCCTACGGACACATCTGTTTCTGTGACAGGTTGTATTACTCTAAGTTACAGGGATTCTGACAATATCTGGAGGATTTTCTTACAAATTATACATACAGAGTGCTTTGAATATATATTGGAATTTCGCAAATTTCTCAAAGCTTGCCAGTCTACCACAATGGTTCAGTCCAGGTCACGCTACAGATTCCCTTTCCCTTCCTAAAAGTTACATTGCCACAACAGAGGACAAAATATTGCTGCTACTGCTTCTCCTTCACCCTGTTTTTCTCACAACAGTGTGCTCCAAATCACCTATTGCAAGGAGCTCCATCTCTCTCTATTTCTTGGACCGGTTATAGAAGCTGGGGCTGTTTCAAGCTTTCCCTTCCAGCTTGATCCATTTTTGTGCTGCACTGACTCCCCCCTTTAGAGGTTCTGCTTTCTGTTACTGCAGCCCTGGGTGGACATTTGAGCTGAAACTGCATACTACCATGGAAAAAGTATTATTTTGGTGTAGTATTTTAAAATTGCACTAACTGGAGGAAGAGGGTGCAAGGCCATTTGCTTCCCTGCTCTTCCCCTGATGCAGCAGAGGAGGATTCCATGCACTGAGGAGGCAGAGGAAGGGGTTAAGCTACTGGAGAAGTAAGTCTAGTTCCCGTGTCTTCAGTCTCTTAAAGCATTGAGAAAAGAGAAGAGAACTGAAATCGATGTGTTTTAGGGGTCACATATGGTTCCCACTGATGAGGCTTTTTGGGATATTTTTTTGATCCCTGTCAATAGGAGTCATAGAGTCTGATGTTTATAGTTATTTCCTCTTGGAAATTGTGTGTGTGAGGAGTTCATACTCTTTGCCACATCCTGCAGTAAATGTTCATATCAGTTCTTTCCAAAAGATTGATTCCTAGCTTGCTGCAGCACAGTTCATCAAATCCTTAATACAGAGGTGAATGGATGGTAGACTCTTTTTCATCCAAACAATTGTAAGCCTGCATTTGGCTAGCAGTTATGCTTGTTGGATGAAGCATGACTGTTCAGTATTCGCTTTGCTTGCTATTGCCAGCAAACAATACGCTGGCAAGGGTTTACACTTTCTTTCTCTTTCCTTTTTTTTTGTGTGCTATACAAAACCAAGCATGGGTAATGAGTGTCCAGAGTGTGTATGCTAATTCCTGTAGAGACCTAGATGTTAAAGTTTAAACAGAGAATGAGTCATTTGAGGTCATGCTGTTATCATATGTTACGTTCTCTGCACTAGTTAGATTTTGCCTAACATTGTTTTAAGTTACTGAATAACATTTGCAGCTGACTTCTTCCCTTTACATCTCCCTCTTTTGTTTTCCCATTTAGATTCATCTATCTCTCCAGTGACGTTAAAGGGAAATAACCAGGTAGGCATAATTTTCTGGCACAAAAAAGTAGTAAAGGGCCTGAGAATGCAACAGGATTTGGCTTCTGAGCACATTCCTTAGTTCCTTTGTAAGTCTCTGTCTATATTAATGTATTGCTGCACTTTGCAGAATAATATACTCACACGGGCTTCATAGTCATCTTTCTCTCTTCATTCTGAGGACCAACATGTTAGTTTTTCAACAGCTGTAATCAGGAAAATAAGAGCTTTAGAGTTTGCTTCAAACCCTGTATCTCTAGGCAATCTGCTGCTAGAAAGCTACTCACAGAGTTAGCATGAAACTATTCTAATTCTGTATTAATTGCTGTAATTAGGTTTTTTGCGTCATGATCAGATCAAGGAAGCCTAGAGAGAGGGAAAAAAAAAAAAGAACCCTCTTTATCCACAACTCTCCTAAAATGAGGCTCAGTATTGCCATCAAAGGCAAAGGCAATGCAAGTCAGACTTTCCCAGCTGGGCAAAAGCCTTCATCTTCAGAGATGTCAGGGGCAGTTTGGTTCCAGTTGAGCTGGAGTCATTCTCAACATGCTGTTCTGCATGCAGATCTTCTGATTATTTTTGTCCCAATGGGATCTGTTTGGTATCCCTGGTTTGTTTAGGTCTCTCAATTTTGGAGGTTTTTTTTGTCTTTGCTACTTACAGGCAGACTTGTGCTTTCCTTATATGATCTCATATATGCACATCTGCGAACAGTAACACGCCTCAGATTTCTCCTGACCAGTTTTGAGTGGCAAACTGACTGTTCACAAAACCACCTGGTTGCAATCTGGGGGAAGTTCCAAGTCCATGTCTTAGGCTTCTATCGTTCCCTGTGGTGCAGGATGAGCCTTCATTTATACTGCTCTTTCCCTTTACACAGCTGTTGTTTGCTATTTCCCTGTTATTAAATACTTGCACAAGGAAAGAAATATAAAAATGCTGATACTTGCCATTAACTATTTTTGATGCAACAACTAAGTCTGCCAACTGCATGAAGTGAATGCATTTTGTTAAGCACATCAAAAATGCATTTGTAAGAAAAGGCTCATTGGGTCAGATAAGAAGGACACAGAGTGCAGTGGTAGCAAAGTACCTTGGTTTCCCATCCACAAAATGCATTTTTCTTTCTTTAGTCCTTTGTGTGCTTGAATTACTTAGACTGTAAACTTTTTATGATGGGAACTGCCTCTTAATCACAACCTAGTTATACAATGGCCACACATCAGCCAGCCATCAACAGAGAATTCTTTCCCACCCACTCATTTCTCTTGTAGCTCATCCCTTCCTTAGCATGTATTCTCACCTAAATTTAGAGTCTTCTACATGGCAGCCTTTCTGCATCCTGTTCCTTTCCATTCTTTATCTCTCCTCCTCCATGACCTTCTCCAGATGGTACATCTATAGGAAAAAGAACGGATTTAAAAATGGTTGGTTTTCTTTCAATGGGAATTAAACTGCATTAGCTTCTCACCAATGCTTTATTTTGGGAGCAGGCTAATCTGCTAGACCTGGGCAAGAAACCATGTTTCTATTCAACAAGAGCTTTGGAAATGTAAACATTTTCTTGACTTGGATGAAATGTTAACATCTCAGGAATGTCTGCAAAGTCCAAATTCAAGGAGCTGTGAGCCATGGAGGGCCGGCTGGACTTACACTAAGTCAACAAAAACATGCTTTTAAGACTGTCAAAATGTTTCTGTCTCCTAGATTCCCTTTTTTTTTTTAAATAAAATGAAACAAATTCAGTTTCCTCCCCCAAGATTGCCTTGGCATTTTTATAAAGTGAAAAATTTTCATCAGAAAGAGCTTGAAGAAGGAAAGTGAATTTGACTGAGCATCCATATTTTGGCTGAACAGGTCCAGATCCTCTTATGCTTTGATATACTCTTGATTGGCACTATCCCTGTATGCTCAGGAGAGTTGAGGTGGGACATGAAGGGAGGGAATGCAGCAGTGTGCTGGTCGCCATTCTATTCACCTTGTCCCATAAAATCTCAGATTTTCCCTCTAATTTCAGGAAGAAAGGGAAGAGTGGGCAACATGGCTCCATCCAGGTTTAATTTTCTGTAAAGCTACAGGCCTCCCAGGTGCACAAAAGAATTCATATTATTGATGGTACAGGTGACAGAGCAGAAAACGAAGCTTGAAATGTCATGGTGTGCTTGTTTCAGCATGTCTTTCAGCATATGTGGAAGGAGTGTCCTTCTCAAGAAGTCTCAAATTTTCCTTTTCTCAAGTAAGTGACCATCTTTCACAGCAGGTGCCACTTCCCTCTGGCCCTTCTCAGCAGAACAGTACCAATACCTAGGGTTATTTATCACTGTTCCAAAATATATATATTGAATTCTGTTTCTATATATCTGTACATGTTATGGACCTCTGTGGGAAACTTACTTGAGCGAGAACTATGGGATTGAGTTATTAAATATTAATAAGCAATACATTTCAGATAACCCAAATTATAGAAATACCATTTACAGCCATGTGACACTCACTTCTCTCTTGCTCTGCATTTTTGGAAGATGAGGAGTATGATCTTTTTCTTGTTAATTTGTGATACCATCAGTTATTCTTTGAATGGTGAATTTTATTACTTAGGTGTCTGCATTAGAGGAGCTCAGTTTGTCTGTTGGTTTTCCCATACCACAGGATTTGTGGTTCAGTATGAATCCATTAGATTTATTTTACCACCTAGTACAATATGTGTAGGAGGTATAGCTCCTAAGAATGTGTTTCAGAGATCACTCATGTATGGAAATGTTAGGAAACTCAAACAATTTTTAATCTGAAATTCCCCTTGCTCTCCCCTTAAAAAAATTCTAAGCAATGATGCAAATAAGTTTTTAAAAGGATTGTTTTATGAATACATATGCTATACTCAGTCTTTTTAAAGAATAGAAAATCACATAAATGACAGTTCCAGAAACTGTAGATTTATGACTTTTTTTAACTTTCCGATTATGTTGGCAATGACTAAAAAAAATAAAATTTTGTAATTTTGAGGAGAGAATAATGTACTTTTTTATTAAAATAGAAATGACACACTGCTGCATATCTAACTTGATTTAGTGTTTTTATTAGTTATAGAACTGTTTTAATACCTCACTAACTATTGCTTTCTCCCTCAAGGTTTTCATTGTTCTCATACCCTAGAAACAAATTGATAATTCTGAAAAAAATAAAGTATTTCTTAGCTGTTTGCTAACAGCAGAATAGCAATCAGTCACCACAGGGTTACTACAATGGGCATCATTATATCTGGATCCTTATCAATTTCACTATATGGGTAAGTATTATTGCTGCATACCGGAACTCCTTTGGTGTTATTGCTTAATTTTAATTGTGATTGTAAAATGTGAAAAATGTGGATATTTAAACCACAATTAAACACCTGCTATACTTGTTGTGCATTGGCATTTAAAGATATATTGAGTATTTAAAATCTGCTGAATCAGATATTATATTGAGGGGGAAATAAAAAATAAAAAATCTGGGATTGGTTTGAAAACAAATGTTTGCTTAAGGAAACAGTTGCCGGGAAATTTAATTTAGCCAAATACGTGATGCAACATCTGAACCTTAAAACATTTTGAAGAGTAAATTTCGACATCATGCTGTTTCTCATGCAGCTTCAGAGGCTGCCAGTCCCTTGCAGCTTCCAAGAATCCCACTGTCCTGTGTGTGTCCCTCTGACATCCTGCAAATGGAAAATCCTGCACTGGTAAACACCTGCCCAGCATTAACAAGATGTAAATGGCAGAAACAGCAGAATGTCAAGTTGCAGAGACACAAAGAAATGAAGGTTTTGTAGAAAAAGCCTCTGCTGACTACTCCCAAATTCTTAATTTCATTCAAGAGTGAAAACATTTCTAAATTGCTTCTGGTTTCTGTGTGAGAAGCCCAGAAAAAAACATGAGCACATGATTTTTGTTAGGCATGTGAGTAATCTGAATGAGTTAGAGCTCAGCACATGCTGATGTGCTTTGCTGCCTTGGATCTGTTAGTGGTGTAAGGTGGTTTAAATCTAGCAGACATAAAGAGAGGCAGCAGCTCTCAGTACAATTAAATCTGCAAGCAGCCTCTGCTGCATAGCCTGGCTCATGCACCTTTCCATATCCCATCTCTTCCCCTTCCTTAAAAATAGGTTGAAAAAAATGTTTTGGTCTGAAAAATGACATATTTATCCTCTCAATAAAGCCTGTTTCTCCAATATTAGAGGGAGAGTTTTCTTGCAGACATTCAAAAATTGATAGTATTTTAAGTCTTGATTTTTGTTTATTGTTGTTTTATGTTTAGCCACTTGCAACTCAGAAGAAAAGAAATCATTGTATCTACCCTTCCATCTTTGCACATATGGTGGAAAGATTTTTCTGAGCCTTCAGCTAGTTCTTGCCCAATTTGGAAGGTTGCTTGGGGGATCTTTGGCTTCATGATTTATGATCTAATCAGGTATGGACCTAGAACCAAATCCCTCCCCTCTGTTCAAATCTGCAGCTCTGGGAGAAAAACTGTTCCTCTGTTTGGGAGAGGTAACACCAGTATTTTTCTTCTGCTGTAGAGGAGAGCTTGGTGTTTCTTAATGGTCTGCTGATAGGCATCCTTGGTGGTGCATTGACTTATGTTTTATTTCCTGCAATCTAGACTCCTGGGAGGATTCCTTGGCTTCTTGCCTATGTATTTTTGTTGAGTTTGCATTGAACTTTGAAACTGATTCAACGTGATCTGCTGTCAGCCTCCTACTACACACTGGGCGATCAAAATACCTCCCTTCCCCTTCCTGGGAGGGTAGGGTTCCCAAGGGCACTTCTTGGTCCTTATCTTTTCCTACTTGCTATCTTGAAACCAGTGATATCTGGCTAATAGTTGTGAAAAAGCCAACACTGTTTTGATAACTAATGCCTGCAATAAATTGGCAAATTCTATATTTCAATTTTTTTTCCCCAAATTCTTGCCTCAGTTTGGGAGTACCTCTCTCCTTTCTTCAGAGGCCAAACTGCTTCTCAAATGCCTTACCACAAATAAATCATTTAAGTATCTTCTTCCTGTCTTAGAGCATGTCTTGGCTACCAGTACACTTTCCTGTCAATCTTCAGTAATGGCTTGTGTCAGGTGGAACCTCCTGGGAAAGAAATGGGTTTATTTTAAAAAGTTTATGAGAGCATCTCCTATATCTCCAAAGTGTGTCATAGAGAGAGATTATTAAATATAGAATAAATAACAGACAATGGTATTACTAGGCTTTAATTCCATCAAGGGGTTCCATTTTTCAAAAGTGGATTGAGTGCTCATGAATGCTGTCAGGTTGAGGTCCTTGGAAAGCGGTCTTTTTATCCCATAGATCAGGCATGGTATTGGCAAAAAGCATGCAGGTGTCCTGACCTGCAGAACCTGTATTTGTTCTTTAACCAGTCCATGCAAAGCAAGTAGAAGGGCAGGTCCAGGAGGTGCAATGAAGTTTAGTGCAACTAATCCAAAATGAGCTCTGAGAAGGCTGGTACTTCTGCACGTGTCAGCGATGTGTACAGAGGCTTTAGCCAGGATGCCAAAGCGTGGTGAGCCCCTGGAGCTGTGCTGGTGGGTGCACACTAGCTCTCAGCATCAGGCAGGCACTGCACCACAGGGAATAAACCCGGGGCAGGGAAGTCTCTAAACCCCACAGACAAAATGATCTGACTCATAGGACTTCTCTCATCTCTGTGATAGGCTAACCCATAGGGAGCCTCGCATTCCTCAGGCTTGGCAGGATATGTGGCATATTGAGGTTTACTTTTTAAACCTACACCTTTATAGCACAAGGCCTATCAATTAATTTACCTACTCTTGTGTCAACTTTGGCAGCTTTATAAATTGGAAAAAGAGATTCATGATCTAAATCCAGCCCCTCACTCTGCGATGCATTGATGCCTATAATTCCTCATAGAAAATATCTTTCCTGAAGTCTGCAATGTGTTATAATCTCTAATTATGAATATGTTCACAGAATTTGTTCATCTCAAGATGCACTTGTGCATCTGTTATTTATGCACTATACATTAAACTTTACATATAGCTTTAGAAATATTTCTGCAGATGTGCACTTGTGCTTAAAAGACCATAGAAAAGGATATGTTAAGCTGTGTGATGAGGTCCTTGGGAATGGATTATAAAGTGCTGGAAAGAGCACCATCTTTTCCCCATGGTGGAGTTGTAACTAGAGGTAGACAACCCTCTGCTGAAATTATGGGGTGGAAGGGCATCTCTAGAGTCACGGCTACAGGTGATGTTGCAGCCCATGTGTCGGTCACCTCGCAGGCAGTCTGTGGGCTCTCTGTTTCTGCTGCCGGGTTCTCTGGAGTGGGGCATGTTCCTGCCTGCCCTGGAGCCCAGGAACAGACAGCGTTTACTGTCTGGGTCTTCATGGCAGACAAGCCTGGTATCAAGGGCATCCTTAGGTCACCCTTTGAAGATGATACAGCAAGAAGCCAGTGTGTTTGTGAGGGCAGGGAAGTCTGGCACTGAGTAAGAGAGACTGTAAACTTATTAGAGGAGCTGAACTTTATGTTTAAATAGCACATAATGCAGTGGGGACTGGTCCCTGCCTGGCACTTTTAATTGCTGCTTTAATAATAATACAAGAAACAGAGCCACTGTTCTGTACACAGCCATATAAAAAATGATAAATTGTTATTCTACTTGTTTTGCTATTGTAAAGTAACACTGTCAGTATGGAATTCATTTAACTGGAAGATAAGTCCTCAAATGATTACCTTAGAATCTGAAGGGGGAAAAAATACAATTCAGCACTAGCCACTACAAGAAAATTAGAATTAAAGATAATATAACTTGAAAAACCAAGCAAACAAATATCAGAGGGCCAATAAAGGCATGATGTACAAAAATAAACTTATCTGAGCACACCCCAAGGTCTTCTCTGCGCCCTGGTTCCAGTCAGTCCCAGAAGGACTTAAATGCCACCTTAAAGCTGTGACTGCTTCAGGACCTAATGCTTTTCTAATAGTGTATTACTATAAAGGAAGCATTAACTACTAGGTTTTGATAGGGAGATGCTACCAGGTTTTTTTATATGTTAGGCTTCCTTGTGTAAGCTAGCTAAAGGTGTACATGTGTCCCTCCAAGGCCCAGCATACTGCAATGAGCTTTTTCTCATTAGACTTCTCATTACACTTCTCTTTCAGATATTTCCCCACCTCAGCTGGGTTCTGAATTTTTTCAGAGGGGAAATTCCAAGCTATTGGGTCAGAGAATTCCTTCAGGGTTTGGCCCATATCCTCCCATTCCCCACACCACTCAGGATTTTCCATGCCTGTGTCAGGTGTCTCATCAGCCACCCTGGAAATCTCAGCCCTCATTCTAGACAAGCTGCAGACCATACAGAGGAAGCCTACCAGATAAAATACCAGGAAGGTTGTCTCTCTAACATTCAGGGAAACTGAACATTCTCAAAAGGTGGCACATCAAATTTAAAGGGGAAGAAGGAGATGAAAGGCTGGGAAATCCCATCCCCTCCTCCCCCTCTAACAAACTGGGTGCAATTACTAATAAAACCCCCAAACAGGCTACTGAAAATAGGACTGGGGTTAGGATGGAGAAACAACAGATCATAGACATTTTCAACAACTGCCAGTACCTCTGTTAACTTCCTATAAACCATTATCACTGAGCACAGGAAAATACAGGTCTGGATTCATGCCCATTTACTGTAAAAGTTACGTGCCAGGGACAAAATCAGAGCAATCTGTGGATAGGCAAACAGGCCTAGGGACCAGAAAGGCATTAGTACATGAAACCAGAAAGACATTACTACCTCAAACAACATGGTGACTACTTTACCCCAATACAAAGTAATTAAAACCAAACCAAAATGTAATTATCACAGTTTTTCACTTTCCTTCGAGCTCCACATGGGGCACCAATAAGTATTTGTCGTGGTTTGAGACAAAGTCAGAGGAATGACTGAAATTAACATCCTCTGATAGAAGGCAGGTTACAGCCACCCCTTCCCCACCAGGTTTGGAAAGAGTTGTCCTCAGATGAAAGTGAAAAAAACCCTATTTATTTAACAAGTAAAGTGCACACAGGCATGGAAAAAAAGAAAATAATGCTAAGTAATAAAACCTCTCACTGTGGAGAGAACCTGGGTAAATTTCAGACTCCTTTGTGGGTGTGGCTTTCCCCTCTCCAGAGCTGGGGTTTGGCATGGGCCCCCTCCAGGCCAGTGTGTAAGGCCTCCTGATGATGTTCTGGTGCTGTTGGACAGTCCAGAAGAGAAGAAGAAGAAGAGGAAACCAAAGTTCCAGGGAAAAACTCTCTTGCCTCAGCTAGCAGACTAGCATAAAAGCAAAGGAGCTTAACTCTCTGTCTCTCTCCTGAGAAAAGGAGCCAAGAGCTGGGAAAAGCAGGAAGATGCTTTGCTCCAATCTGTAGCAGCCAGGAACACAGGGGAGTGTGTGTGTGTTTTTTGGAGCACAAAACAGCTCGGCTCTTTTTTTCTTTTCTCCTGGTCCCTGCTGAAAGACACAGAAAGGCACAGGATTCATGTCTGGCATAGGGCAGATGATAGGCAATACAGTGTCATACAATCATCCCAGGACAACATGGTTTGTGGAGATGAACCCTGTGAGGTTGTGTCTTTGGAAGGTACTGAGATTCCTTCATTTCCACTGCAATTTAATGAGGACACTGTGCCAGAAGGGAATACAAACCTGTTGTGTTTGCTTGGTTTTGGTCTAGTTTTCATACTCTTTCTTCTGTGTGTGTGGACTTCTGTGCTTCACAAACAAAAGCTTTTTCTCCAAAGAGAGAAGAAACCAACATATCTGTATAGTGTGCCCCAGCATCTCCTCAAAAAGGCATTTGCTTGTTAATCTAGAAAGTAACAGTATGCAATTGAGTGCTCTATGTTTTCTTTTCACCCTACAACACAGTTTTGCTTTTTGTGCTTTTTATGTTATACTTAATAATAGAAGTACCTGAAATATTTGACAATTGATGGAAAAAAGTATTCCTTGCTTTGCCTTGAAGCACCATATCTTTATGGAATCATAGAAGCTGGAGATTGTAAAGGTCTTTTGGGTCATTGGAGCCACCCATGTGCTGATGCTGGATTGACACTCTTTTCTTTTCCTGTGAAAGCTGCTTGTAATATGGTGGTGCAAAGAAAATTGCACTTTAATAGGACACATTTTCATAAAAGCTCAGCCTGATTTTGTCTCTGTTTATGGTCCAGATATATACAGTGCTATACAGGCCATATGAAATTACATCAAGAAGTTGTGAATGATGTAGGAAATGAAAAATTCGTCACAAAGAGCGAGGACGTAGCAAGCTGTGCTGCACTCTACCTTTTGATATTAAACTCAGATACAGCCAGGCAAGGAAACTGGACTCAAAGGGTCTCAAGCAAATATAACCCCTACAGAGCGAAACTGAGAAAAATAAAAAGGCTAATTAGAAAAAAAATTTTAGCATAGCTTGAAAGCGTTTATTCTCTCCTATTAAAAAGAAACCCAAACACTTCCCAGCTGAAGAGAGCACTTCTAAACGTGGCTTTGTCCCAGCTGAAGACAAACTGAAAGGGCTTCTGACAATTTGGGGAAGTGATAGAGTATTTGTACCAGAGGAAGCTGTTTGTTTTTTGTTGGATTTTTGGTTTGTTTGTTTTTAGTTTTTTCTGCAAGGGGGTTGGAATCACTCATTCTGGGGCTGGTAAGTAGCACATATAGAATGTAATAGTTGCACATACAATAAAAAGAAATCTTACTACAGATGGTGTCTCAAAATAAAATTGGGTAAAAGACAGGTAATGCTTAGTACATCATGACTGCAGGTATTCTGGCCTGGTTTACTTCCACCCCATTGTGTAAGGATTCTATACCCCACCCTTTTGGGGGAATAACAAGTATTTCTATATTTGTTTCTATAACGTGCTATCCAATCCTTCTACGTTCCATTTGTGCACACAGATTTCTTAATTGCTTGCAGAACCCTTAAAAATTATTTTTCTGGTGATGAGGAGTGCATGGGCTCCTCCTCAGGCCAAGTCCATGCAGCACATAAGGAGGTGCACGTCTCTCACTGCTTACAGCCAGGTGTGTTCTTCAACACCTTGCTGAATTAAATCCTTCATCATCATCACCATCAATATCTACGGCTTGCACGTTCTCCCTGAAAAATGTGACTTTTTAAACATGCAACCCTGGGACATTGTGCTGGTCAGCAAAGCAACCACACTGTCATATTCCCTGCTCTCTGCATACACATTGCTTAAAATTACTGCAGCAGCTCCAGTACTTAATTCTTTTGCCCATGAGCACCTGCATTGTACATGTGGGATTCTAATCTTCACCTGTGAGATGTCCTCGAATAATTTTTGTGGGTTTTATAGGCAGTTCTGTGTGTAAAGAGAGACCCGTATCAACCCATAATTTCCTCCCCCCCTTCTTTCAAACATATAATCTAAGGTTTCCCTTGTGGGTGGCCCTTCTTTCTTTTGTGCCATGGTAATTTCTTCATAGGTGGTACCTGACAAGTCCTTTTTTACCCTTAGAGTTTTTTGTTCAGATTCCATTCACTTCAAAATATCATTACCATTGCAAACAAGGAAAATGTGTTTATCAGAAACTGCAAACTCCTTTAGGGCCTCATAGGATTAATCACGGTTATAAAGTTTTATTAAACACAATTTTTGTTTAATGACAAGCTCCACCAGTCCTTCCCATTCCAAACCAATCCTGTCCTTAGGGTGTATCTAGCACAGCAGATTGTTTTCAACAGACTCTCAAGACAATCCCTATTACTTTGTCATGCACAGAGATATTTTTCTTCCTGGATAATTTGAACTTCCTTAAAAATCACATCTGTTTCATACTTTATTTATTTGTAATTTAAATCCTTAAATTGAATCTTTCATTACTAACATCTGGGCTTGAAATGCAGCCCACTTGAAAAAATACAAATTTTATTTTATTTGTAGTTACCCCCCTTCACTCAGTAGCATTGGTACAAACATTCCCTGGCCAGAGGCAAAACAGCCGGGTATCTTAAAGCTGTGATGCCGTACCACGTGTAATATGGCTCACTTGAATGTCCCTGAAGTGACTGGCAATTTGCCCAGAATTAGACTGAATGCAAGTAATAAGCTGTAGAAATTCCACAATATTGACAATTAGATATCTCTATACAGCAGCAGCTGTGTATTGTTCTCATGGTATATTCCTCTCAAAGCACCTCCTAAAAAAGGGGGAAAAAAAAACCTGGCAGAAGGTTGCAGGCAGCAGAAAGGTAATATACATTGTATGAAATATCTCGAATTCAGATTAATAGGAATGTTTCTATTAGCACAGTTTTCTAC
Source organism: Aphelocoma coerulescens (assembly GCF_041296385.1). NCBI lineage: Eukaryota > Metazoa > Chordata > Aves > Passeriformes > Corvidae > Aphelocoma > Aphelocoma coerulescens. Next base: position 45,173,958 of record NC_091015.1, read on the forward strand.
ATCAGGAATAATGGCTAAGGCAAAATGCTGAGGAATTTTCAGTTTATAATACCACATCTGTACTGCTAAATTGCTATATTTTAAACATTTTTTTTTTCCTGAGAAAGATATCTACCCACTCTTTCCTTTCATCATGAAAACGAGGAGATGAGAGTATGGGCTTGCCTTTGGATGCTGCTTGAGAAAAATCTTCAGAGGTCTCTTTTAAAATTGCCCCCAAAACAGAAAAAGACATTAGTGTCCTGCACAATGGGGTCTCCCCAAGATGTAGCAGTATGGCCCAGAACAGAAAAGTAAGGTTAGAAGAAAAGATTTTTTTTTACCTGATTTGAGGCAATTCAGATAGCTTTGAGGGACTTGCTGGAATAAATACATTTATTTCCTATTAATTCTCAAGTCCCTCATGTTTCAAAGTTTATTTGTCAGTCTTTCTACAGAAAATGTGGAAAATTAATTCATTGAACATTTATTTTATTTTACTCACAAGAAGCAGCTGCCCACAGCGAACAGATTCAAATTTTATTTTTTAAACCATACTTTTGAAGCTTGCATTATGAGCTATTCATCTTTGATATTTTGCCCAGTGGATATCAATGGAGCTTGTTTCTGTCAGCTACTAAGCTTGTCAAACTTTGGTTTTGGTATCTGTCTTTATTGTAATAGAAATGATCATTTTTTAAAATAAGCTGCTGTTTGGTTGGTTTGTTTTTCTTTTTTTTTCAGAAGTACCATAAAACTGAGGGAACAATAAGATGTCAAGTTTTATATTGCAGATGCTAATTTATCAAGCTAATTACCAACAAAATGCAACTAAATTGCTGATAATCTTGAGACTGATTAATTCAGCAACAGAGATATTGATGAGTATTTAAAGGTTAGGAATAGGAGCGTTATGATGCAGGAGCCCCTTCCTACTTCGGTGCTTACCACAGAAGAATTATCTCAGCACCGCATGGCATACACAACATTTTGACAGATACGTGTGCTGTATGCCAAAAAAATTACTGGAGAAAGGAAAGGCCAGTTTGTGCATTTCTCTGCCTGGTGTGACCATGCTGAATATTGCTAAAATAGAGGGAAAGATTTTGCATGGCACTGCGTATTCAAGTTTCCCTGTCCTGACGTCTGTCACTCCAGATCCTGTCATTTTCATTTCCTCTTCTATATTGCCTGCCTTTGTGCAACTTCCCTGCCTTTCTCTCTCTCTTCCCTGGAAAAAAAAACCAAATCATTCCACAAATGCAAACACAATAAGAGACTGTGACTCATGGCCTTTTGCAGCTGCAGGGGAAGTGAAGGTGATGCCTGAGTCCATCAGTCCTTTGGTCAGAGATAACTTTTCCTCCCTGGACAGTGGGAAAAGTGTTTCTTCAGGCTTTATCTGAGTGCTGTCTCCTCTCCTCTGGGTGCTGAGGCTGCTGAGTCAGTGCCGAATGAGGTCGGTCGTGATGCCCATTTCTGGGAACTGGACACCAGCCTGAAATGTCCTGAAATGGCATTTCTTGGGCCCCTTTCCTGCCAGCAGCACAACATCGGGTCCCTTTGGTGCCGAATGTTCTCCAATAAAGGAGGTTAAAAAGCCTGTTCATTAATTGACTCCAGCACTGAGTGAGTCCCTTTTATAACCTGTGTTATCAGCAGAAGTACAAGCGTGGTGTGGTAAGGAATGTGATTACGGACAAGATTTCCTGGGAGAGGAATTAGCTGGCTCTGGTGGTGATCTCCATTATAATGAGCACACTGCCATTTTTATGAATGCAGTTACAGATGTACTCCAGCAGCCCTGGAAAACGCCGAGCTCCTCTGCCTCTCTGAGTGGCAGCAGCCAGGCTCTCAAAGGGTTAATCTGCAGTTTACTATTGAATAACATAAAATGAGCTGTAAATAATGTAATGATATGTATTGTTAAGCTACATATACTGTACCAGGTGCAAGTACTCCCACTCCTCACTTAGATATAATCTGGGGCAGTCAACAAACACAGATGTATTTTAACAAAAAAGAAAGAGAGAGGAAAAAAAGATGAAGAAAGTATGAACAAAAAAAAATTAAAACATATGTAAGATAATTTAACTGAGATAATGATCCAGGTAAAACCTGGCCTATTTTTCAGAGTCACTTTAACTATGCCGTGTAAAATACAATGGCATTTTGACTTGTTTTTGGAACATGCATGAGCCAAACACGTGTGGAAACACCTTGACAGGCCTTTTGTATAACTACAAGAAAACTGATAATCCTAAATCAATTACATGGGGGAAAATATGAATCTTTGAATACTAGTAATTATAATGGTTATTTTTCACTTTTGTAGCACCTGCAAATGATGCACTGTATATATAACAATGATTCCAAAAGCTCTAATTAACTGTTTATTTTTTTCTTCTGTTTGCTGGCTGTAACCAGTCCACATTAATTGACAATTTATATGTGTGTGTGTGCCTGTGTGTGTGTATAGATATGGATGTATATTTCCTCCCCCCAGCCCGCAACACTCTCCCCCCCACACTATTTTCTATTACTTACAACTGCCTGGAAATCCCAATTACTGAATTTGCCTTTTCAAGGTTGGTTCTTAAAGCCTCATCGGAGACTTTTTGCTGAACTTCCAGTAATACCCAAGGGATGAAAAAATGTGGTAGAAAATGCTGGGCTGATCCTACCTAGTGGGGACAACTGCAGTCCCTTCTGTAGCATGATGACATGGCTCCCGACTAATAGTGCCAGTCAGAATTCCTAACTGCTCCTACCAAATGCGAAAGAGCTGATTTTGGAAGACCTCCAGCCACAGCTTTCCACTGCTGATAGATTACTCTGGGCTATTCATGGAGCAAGATTAGCCTGACCACCATGAAGAAAACTCTTTGTTCCGTGTCATTACCTAGGACGGGTTGAACCGTGTTAAAGCAAAGCTGCATTGGTGAGCTAAATTCATACAGAAATTGGATCAGCGGTTATTCTGAAATTATGCTATTATGGTTGAAGGGAGCGGGGGTGGTGGATTTGTCGGGGTTCTAGGTAGGAAATGTGAAGCACAGCAAAACTCAGCATAGAGAGTGGGGGGACAGCTTGCAGTAGGAACTGTTAGGATTTTTAATGTGGGTGCGAGCACGCAGTTGCCATAAAAGCAAAGCACAGCGGAGCTTTGTATTGAAATGAAAATGCAACTGTGCCTAGGCAGTGGCCAAAGGGTGCCGAGCCTTGGGTAGGCACCACGCACTGCGGCAGCTCCAAAGGCACCGGAGTGAACGGGCCGGCGCCGGCGAGGAGGCACAACAGCGCCGCGCACCGCGAGCGCAAGATGGCTGCTGGAACCATCTGCAGGACATCAAAGTCTGCTGCCTGATGGCAAGTGGGCTGCCAAAGCTTCTAAAGGCTTTGGCGCCTGCATGTAAATCGGATGCAAACTGTCCATCTGCTGCATGGCACAAGTGACAGCTGATTCTTTTTGCAGTCCGTAAGATGAACTAGACCTAAGCCAATCCGTCCCTGTTCCTAATCACACAAGGTTTGTCCTACCAGTTTCATTAGCCAGACACACGAGATACAGTATGTGGTTTTTCATTTTGCTCTGTACGTGACACTATAAAAAACAATGCCGGGGATGGGCTGTGAAACCAAAGGGGACACACTGCTGCTACTGCAGAGAAAGCATATTGGCAATGTTCAAAGCATATTGGGGCATAACAGTAGTCTAAAAACCCCAATATGGATTAGGACAGCTGACCAGATGTCTTGACTGACATTTTTTAACACGATTCAAGGGTGTCCCTACAGTACATAAATGCAAACTATACATCTGTGTACTTTTTTTTTCCACTGGAAATACCATACATGGATGCTTTGATTGTAGCTGACAGCTCCAGTGTGAGGAGAGAGCCATTCAATGCTGCAGCTCTGGCCTTCTCCTCTGAGAAGCTTGCTGGAAAAAGTTTGACTTGGGTTCCAGTGCAAACAGGCAAGAGAGATGTTGTCTTCAGCAGAAAGTTACCTACCTCCTTTCCTCATCAGATGGGTAGTGGGAACTTGCTGGGATGCTGTGTTGAAAGTGGGGGATGAGATGTGATATACTGTTATAATAAGGGAATGTTGTTCTTTTCTAGACTGATCTCAAATTTAGAAAGTTGTTTTACTATCAAAACGCGATTACTCAGCTGTGCAATTGTTTGTGAGAAAGAAAGATCAGGAATGGTTGGGGAGGGGAAAGCACTGCAGGTATATTGAGAAGCAAGGAACAAAGAGGCTGAAAGAACAAAGAAGTTTCCAATTTCTCACTTTGTAGGTTTTAGAGCAGAGGTCACATATGAAATGTGGACCCCCTTCCCTCCCCAGCCTCCTCATCTATTTAGACATGAGAGGTGGTGATGGTCAGTTTGGACCAGCACACTGACTCTGGACCAGTGTGTGTTGGTGTGAGCCCAGTCGGCATTGCTCTCTCAGATTGCAATGAACGCTTCACGTGGATACTTCCACCCTTCCGTAACCATGCAGCAGTGCTTTTTCCCCTTCTGCCTCCTGTACACTGCTGGTATAGGATTAGGAACTCTGCTGGTAGGAAGCCAATTTTCCCACCTGCCTGTCCAGAAGCAGCTTGAGGCATGGCAAACATCTTTTTCAGCAACTAGAGTTTATTCCAAAATACTGTTCTTTGCCCTTGCCCCAGCCTCAAAGTACAGGGAAAACTGATATCTTGCCTTCTTCAAACAGGGAACTGTGTTATAAGCCAGTCACAGACTCTTCCTCTGTTCCTGCTGGGCTTCAGCATGGAATTTGGCCTCCTCCACTGATGCTCCTCATTAGTGTCTGAGGAGCAAATTGATAGTGTTTGCCCATTTATAACCAAGTAGATTAGTTGGTTTTAGCATGTACTCTCTAGTTTCCCAGTAAATGTGAACTGGTGCCCAAATTTGTGTTTCCAGTTGTTTCCTTTCATAAGCCTTTCCCAGAAACCAGCTCCAAGCTTCACATAGAAACAAAAGATGTCCTTAAAAAGCAAAAGGTCTTGTAATATCAGTGAGGCCACAGATAAAGTTATACCCAGCATCTGTATGTACATTTTCTGTGGTGCCAGCTGCTTGGCTCTACACTTTATGGATACACAGTTCTTACTTAACACTTTTGATAACATAAAGATTGTGCCTTCCAGTGATAAATCATACTGGCAACTAAGTTTGGCTCTTATGTATCCCTTCAGGTTTGTAGCATACCCTTAAAAAAGGCTTTGTCCTGTGACATCAATTACCTTTGTGCCTATACAACTACTGTATATTTACCCCAAATCTAGGCCTGGTGTCTTAGGTGAGTGTTTGAGTCTAGGAAAAAAGAGTTTCTCTGAGGAACCATTGAATGATAAAATTCAATCTGCTTCAGCAGGTCCCAGGGACTGGAGGACCTCTGACTTGACACCAACTCCTCCTTGCTGCTGCAGTGATGACATCAGAGGACCTCACACTGGCAGCAAATCCCCAGACTCCCTGCCATTTACCTCCCTGCCTGCAGGTGTTCTGTCTGTGGCCCGGGAAGGTTCTCCAATGAGCAGGTTGTTGGTGCTGCTCACAGCCAGCATTCTCTCATGCTGACCAACCCCAGGGCAGAGGGGCTGCAGGTATCTCCAGCTGTGCATAGCCTGCTGCTGGCCAGGACAGCTGCACTGCTCCATGGAACGGATTTTCCTGCTGTGCAGGTGAATGTTTGGATGAGTGTGCCAGAGCAAATGGCCTGTGCCTTCTCCATCTTGTTTAGGAATCAGCTGATGGCTACTATGTCTGTCACCTGTATTAGGAGGGTGGAAAGAATGAAAAATGAAGTATATGGGGTTTAGAGAAGGCAGTGCAAGCCTAAGGAAAGAGAGCTCTCTATGTTCCTGTGAATGGCAATCAGGAGAAAACTTTGCTCTAGGCCTGTGTGGTGAAAAGCACCTGTGTGCCTAATGATTAAATACTCACTAGCATTGGCAAGTTACTGATAATGTGCTAAACATGACTTTTAGGCTTATATTGTTAACTATGAAACTGATGATACAAACTAGAACATGCTAATAACATACACTGAACTGTGGAGGTACACCACAATTCATTTGTCTTTGGCAAAATTACCTTCCTCTTTGCTGACTGATAGAAAATCACAGGTGAAAATGTCCCAGATGAAACTGATGGGAATTTCCCTTCTTTTTGGTCCTGTGCATGTGCTGTGACTTTCAGAGAGCACCTGAGATTGCAGGGTTTTATTGCTGAGATTGTAGGTTCTACTGTAAATCTGCACTAAACAGACACACATATAAATTGCTATCATGCTGTCGCATCAGTAGATCAGCTTACAGTCCCTTTTAGATTCTCTTTGTCTTGTTATTTTCATTCTATTCAGGAACTGAGCATCAAGATGGATATTTAAAATACAGCTTTCCATTTACTGATCTACAAATACACTTCTGACCTCCACATGTAGGCTATTAAATCCCACTGATTTGTCTTCCTGGACTTGTCTTATTATTATTTCCATGAAAAAGCCTATTCCTGAAAAATGGATGGGGTTTCTGAGCCAAAAAAATCTCTGACCTGGGAATGTGCCTGTCACCAATGGTTATTGGAATACACACTTGTTCACACTAGACTTCCAGCTCAGCAGCTCTGCAAAATAGAGCACATCACATCTACTTCAAAGCAATTCTGAGAGTCTCTGAGAAGTACAGTTCCCCACATCCCTGAAAAAAAGAATTGACACTACATCTCAACATTAAATTCAGAAGTGTAAACAACCTGTTTTCTAGGAATGCTCCCATTTGTTCCCCATGCCAGAAGCCTTACTTAGAGCATGAAGAAGGGGAAAGAAATTCACTTCCCTCTATCAGTGAATGCTGTAAAATGAGGGTACAATTGAATAAGCAGGTGATACCACTATGCTGTGACCCAAGGGCTGGGTGGTAACCATGGGAGGCAGAGGAACAGCCTCCTGGTTGAGTGCAGTTCTCGTTGCAGACTTTCATGGAATCCATGCCAACCATGTTTGAGCAGAGGAGCCACTTAGCATTTTTCTCCCTTTTATTGCAATAAGGCTTAATGCAAAAATGGGGGAAATGGCTTCTAACAATGTAAAGGCATAATTTTCTCTTTTCTTTGATCTCAGTTCAGATATATTCTGTCATTCTTTTTCTGACAAATGAAAGAACTCAGTCATCGATGTTTTATGCTCTGCCATGACAGAGAAGGTACTTCCTGCTTTTCACAGTCCAGTAGTTATATGTGATGCAATAAATACAGAGAGGTAAGGCCAAGTACTTAGGAGTAATAAATATGTATTGAGATGAATATATTTGTTAAAGCCTGAATATAATGCGGTATCTTAAACAAAATCATCTGTCTTTCCATCCATCCATCCATCCATCCATCCATCCATCCATCCATCCATCCATCTGTCCATCCAACCATAAGATTATCTGTGGTAGTACATAGTCTTTAAATTCTGCAGACTGTCTCCCTGCCATCTAAGCTAAGGGCCAAATCCTATTGTCTTCACTCGGTTTCATTCATACGAGCTCCCTCTCTATGGCACCTCGGCAACCTGATAGAGATGCAGTGCAGTCTGCATGCTGGCCCCAAGCTAGAACACATTATTGCTCAGACTGTGGAAAGGCTGATTTGGATCCGTTCTTTGCACTGCGGCAGTCCTGTGTGATCCTTGCCTGGCATGAGCTTCCCATCTCATACCAGCTCCTCTTTTTCAGGAGTTTTTGTGCAGTGTTAACACAGCCGAGAGTTTGGGGGTTTTTTTCTTGTGGAAACAAAGTGACTCCTGACAAGATCAGGGAAAACATTTGGGACACTGCTCATTGACATTTTACCTGAGGAAAAAGAAGACTGCAGCATACTCAAAGTAAATCACACAGCAAAGGGAATGTCCTCATTTTAGACTGCAGAGCAGAGAGCCCGTGTGCTGCAATTGCTAAGGTAATGGTTGCTGCCGCTCAACTGTTTCCTCGAAATGCAGCCACTCTGCCTTTTTATTTTTGGGCACTTTTGCATGCATAATGATATCCATCCATTTAAAGGCAAATGTCCTCTTAGTTTTAATGGGCTTCTGTTCATGGAACATTGTCAGATACTGTCTTTACTTTTGTGGGTTTTTTTGTCTTTCTTTTTGTAATATGGAGATAACCGCTGCTTTGTCATTACTCTACTGGAAGCACAGGGTACCTGTGCCCTTCAAGCAGCTGTTCAGCCTCGTCCAGAACAGGGCTGCTCTGTGTACATTGTGGAAAGATATAAATTTTTATGGTGTAAGTGTTTTTACAATGGATTTATCACATAAATAAGGAATGGAAGAGACCTTGCTGGTCTGTTAATTTACCTCCCTGTAATATTAGATTATTCTCCAGAGTACATTTTCTAGATCCATGGACAGTCCAATTTTAAATGTAGAAAATGATGGGCTTTGCACTGCTTCTTAGGGGTGAATTCATAGCCTGTGTGGCCTCAGTCACCTTTCAAATATTTACATGTTCTTTTCTTCCTTATTTTCTTCTGAGTCAACATGATGCATACATGCATTTTATTTTACACTTTTGTTTACAATCTATTGTCTTCCTGCCTAAGAACATTTATAGGCCTTTCCAAATTCCCCTCCTTCTTGCCACTATCATTTCCTATTAATTTCTTCTCTCACATCACATTCTTTGTATTTTTAAAATACTCTTTTTTCTTTACTATCAAACTCAGCTCAATCAAGCCCAGACTAATGTTGCCTCTGCAGCAATGCAAAGGGTAAGAAGGCATATCTGTAATTTTAAAAGGACTGAATTCTCTCCAGGTGTCCATTTTACATACATAACAATGTCTCTGGGGAAAAAATGCATTAGAGAAAACACAATTCTGAGAAACAAAGTTTCAAGTAATTGTTAAACAGATTTAGTAACTTTCTTTAATTTTTTTCTAAATTAAAATGAGACATTGCTTTTCTCTTAATTCACTGTGAATATATCTGCTCTCTGTAGCTCCCAATTAAACATCATGTGTGAATTTACCACCTTCTTCAGATCATTAATAAATTTTACTGAGTTAGATTCCAAACAGGCTTTTAGGGTATATGATAATTGTAATACTTTATGTTATGGTGCATCTTCAAAGCTGGATTTAATGAGTCACAGAGCCTACCTGTAAAATTGTGTCTGGAATGAGTTGAAAGGGGAATCATATTTTTTTTAAACAAAAATATTTTTTGCAGAAGCTCTGTGTAAAAAAAAAAAAAAAAGGCAATATTTCTTAAATCTAGCTATCTTCCAGCTCTGCTTTTTTGCATTAATTTTTTATTTAAAAGTTTTTCATTCCAATTGGCTTGCAAACCTTGTAATAAAGTGCTTCTAGGATCAAAGGAAGTTATTTTTACAGTATTACCTCATTTTCTTTTATTAAAATAGAGAACAGCTTTAAGTTATACACATATTTGGTCAAAATGATAGAAGCCTTAACCATACTTTCCATATTTTTTCTAAGGCACAAAGCTTGGTCTAAGTTTTGGGTGACAGTCATTTAGTGGGGCACAAGACCTCATCTGGAACAAAATAATGCTGTTCTTCTGTGCCGTGTCAGAAACTCTCCATGGCATTTTCAGAAATCCCATCTCTTAGGCAAAAGCAATATTTTCATAGATGTAATTCCAAAATAAAGGCCTTGTCTTTCGTTTTGTTCATTGCAGTGGAGTTCAGGGTGCCTAGGAAATGAAGGCCAGGGCCCTAGGTAATAGTCTATTCAGGTCAGGAAGGCTAATTAATATGCAGACACTAGCTGTGTTTCCAGTGTTGCATTAGAAGACTTGGTTTATTTGGCCAATGACAAGTACAGTGTGATAGAAAAGAATCGGCCTTTGGAATAGCAATATTTACTTCATGTACTTGTGCTAGAGGGTGAAAATTGTGTTTTGTGTACATTTAAGAATAATGCAAGTGTTTCAGAAGAGCTATAGCTGAAAGAGAAATAATCCATATTATGTGCTGGCCTAAACAAAGATGAAGAGAGATACGTGAAATTTATTCCATCATTCCTTTGTGGATTTCCCATTAGATTCTGAATACGACTTGTAACCCTTACAAGTCATGCTGTTCTGTAAAAGGTGCGTCACAGCAACCTCTGTTGCAGATATGTGTGTGTTTAATGAAATGAATATGAGAAAGGACTTTATCAATGTGTATCTTAGAGACTTCCTCTCTGTTACTCCTTTTGGAAACAAAAAATTAAAAGTCACACAAGCCTTGTTGGGCTCAGAAGACAATTCCAATGTACACCATGAAGTATCCATCTGACATGATACAATAAGATATGGGCAGGGGTCTTTGTTGTTAATATAGTTCTTGATCATAAGCATTATGCCAGTGGTTACAAGGTCATTCAGGCACTCATGGCCTGGATTTGCCTGCTACTCACACTGTTTACATGCAAGCATGCACCCATGTGCCACTGCAGGCCAAAGCTGGACACATGTGTGAGTAGAAACACTTCAGCCTGATTGCTGCACTGAGCACTTCATCTCAGATTAGGTTCACACTCTCCTTGTGGATTTGGGTGGGACACAAACCAGTATAAAATGTTGAAGCCCAATTCATCAAGAATCTGTCAAGACTGGCTTTTTCTGAGCACAGGGAATAATTTGAACCTTAGTTATAGCTAAGCTAGTAGTGCATGATTTTGGTGTGGAACACGTGGATCATGGACATGGCATAGTTAAGTCTGATCCCTGGTCTATGCTTCTGTTAACATCACATGGCTCATAACCACTGAGCACAGTAGCAATTATATGTACCCCCTATTTAAATGAACAGTAGGTGCAGGTCTGGCCCAAAGTTTTTCTGATAGATATTACAAAATTAAAAAGGAACCCGGAAAACAATTCTGATACGTGAATGGGAAATCCACCTTATAGAGTTAAATCTACCAAAAGCAGCATCGATTGCAGGGTAATGCCATAAGATGTATCAGTGTCTCTGACAATCTATTTCTGGAAGCCACATCACTGCAAGCCATTTATATGTTGGACTCATAAAGCTACTTGTGGATTTAAAAGATGTTATTCTCATTAATGATATATAAGTTATGTGAGTCAAGACATTGCTTGCGACTTTAATAGAAGTCAGTGGCTTGTCTGAGAGATGTTGTCTTCAGACTGTGTACAAGAAGGTACATAGTGTGAAACAAAAATAGGATGTGAGCTTTGACCATTTCGGACACGAATTTACAAGTAGCCTTTTGTTTTAAAAATAAATCAATGGCTAATAGGTAAAAGTATTTTACTTTTCCTTATCATTCACTGGTTCTAAAATACAGCAACAGAATAACAGCCTGGGGTAAAAGAGCCAACAGGCTGACCAAGGGCTCCAAGGCATTGGTGGAAATGCTTCTATTGACCTCACTGCAGCTTGGATTGGTCCCCAAATTATTTTCATTTTTGCAGTTTAAAACTCCAATCAAGCTGATTCCTGGACCATTTGTTTCACCAGAAACAAAAGAATTGCAGTGACTGTGAATATGAAAATTAAGTACTTTCTTAGAACTCTAATAAATAGTACATACATGTTGTGTCATTAGTTTAAAATTCTTATATGATTAAACATTGATGCTTCCTCTAATTTGTATACTGGTTTGGGGTTTTCTCTTTTCATCTAGAGGTAATAACAGGGCAATATATATTTCTCAATTCAGTGTGGGTATAAACCAGATTGTTATAAAAATGTCTTTAATTTAGGTTTATGTACCCAATTTTACAATGTAGAAGTCATTTATAGTTATATACATTTTAGAGTTAGGACTACTGTATCCTGCTAAGGCAAAGCATTTCAATTTTTTCTATTATTTGAGCAGGCTTCTTTTTCTGCCCTTCTTTAACATTTCAGAATACAAATTGATTAGGAATGCTCTGAATTGATGGAGATTTTCTGTTTTACTCTTAAAATTTAGCTCTTAAAGTACATTTTCCTCTACAAGCTTTTGATAGATATGAGGCTGTGCTACTGTTAATATAAATAATGTCTGGCCACTGGGAAGAAATATATTTATGAACAATAAAAACTGATGTATTAATTATTTCATTCAGTAGACAAGTATCATCATAAAGACCAGGCTTATACAACATAGCAGGCATCACAGCAAAAATCATAAATACTGTACTTCTGTTTAGCTTGACAGTGGCAGGTAATAGACTATCATTTCTGTTCCCTTAGCTACTGTATCCTTTTCTATCCATCATTCTTTATTGTTATTATCACACTTATTTCAGCATTCTTATATCAGCAGCATTTAGTGACATTGCGAAAACATGGTTCAGAAAGGCTGAACTTTTAATTGTTATGAGAAATAAGTTAGCTTAATTATTCTATGTAAGTAGAAAAGATGTGGTTTGTTCTTCTTCCTAAGTCCTTCCTTCCTAATCGCAATTCAACACCCTTTTTAAGCATTGCTATGTATGAACTTCATGCTGCTAGACAAATAAATTCTTTGGAAAAATGCACATTTTTATTTGGAAATAATGCCATCTCTTTGTTAGATTTGCAGCAATCCTATTTTGCCTCTACTGTTTTTAAGTCGAAAATGAAAAATTATTTAGAAGATGTTTGTGCATCATATTGTGCTGAATGGTATGTAGGTCAGCATGCTGCACCATAGCAGATAAGGCACAGTGAACAAGTGTTCTATGTACTTACAAGCAAATATCAGTCATAATAGAAGTAGACAGATCTACAAGAGCGTTTTGGCTTAGGAAATGTTTCTTGTCATTAGCATTTAAAAAAAGCTATGAGATTCAGGCCTATCAGCACCGATTCACAGCAAAGCCTGGCTTGCACAGGTTGTTATCTGTTCAGTACAGAGGTGCAGCTGGTTAGCAAATGGATTTGCAGATTTTTTTTTTTTAGCAGGGATGAGTAAAAAGGCAAAGAATCAGGTACTTACAACCCATTCAGAATGTAACAATTTTGTTTGTGTTATAAACCAAACCTTCTGTTTTTTTGCAAACTGCATTATTTTTAGAAACAGAACCAAGAAAAAACGGCTGATTTAAAAAAAAAATCTTTATTCATATTCCAGTTTCCCTAAGGGCTCCAATATCCATGAAGTAATACCAGCAAAGGGAGCAATGAAGACTGCAGACTTCCATGATTCAGTTTACGATGCTGCTTTATTGTGTTAGCAGTCAAGTCAAAAGGCAGTATCTAATATTTTTAATTTTTTATTTCTTCCTCTATATGTTCTCAGAAATGTGAAGGGGAAAATATGATTGATTCACTCCCTAATGCTATGGCTGAAGGTTAGGGTAATTTTTATTTTATGTGGAAATGGAATCATTCCTCATGGTGATAATAATCAGGGCTGATAGTGAAAGTAGCTCAGTCATGCCTGAGTCGTAGGGTGCTGTTCTGCACAGCTATTTGCAAGGTGATAGGGATGGGTTTCCTTTTTAAGGAAAGATGCTGTGCATGAGCTAATGGGACTGTTTATCAGGTATGTGAATGCTGTTCTTTCCTGTATGGCAGAGAAAAAGGCTATAAAATGCACGGGAAAGGTCCTCTCAGAAGGCTTCCTTGGCTAAGGTGGGGATGGTGAAAGGGTTGTGCAGATGTGAGTCCTCCTGCCAGGCCTTCATGGAAAGGGAGTGGCCAGTGCAGTGACCCATAGCTTTGGCCTGAGCTTCCACCTGAGTTTGAAAGGACTGTGGGATGATTGTTAGCCTGTCTCCAGTACTCGTTAGCTGAAAAACAGCTCCATAGTGTATGAACTTAAGGAAAACAGCTCTCCTTAGAAAAAAAAAGGCATGGTTACAGCCAGCATTTTTCCATCATAGAATCATGGAATCACAGAATCACAGATCCACAGAATATGCTACATCGGAAGGGACCCATCAGTCTCATCATGCCCTCCTGGCCCTGTGAAGGACATCTCAAGAATCACACAATGGGCCTAAGAGTGTTGTGCAAGTGCCTCTTGAACTCAGACAGACTTGTTGCTGTGACCACTTCCCTGGGAAAACTGTTCCAGGATCTTAACTTAGGCTGCTGTACTTACTTGGAAGAGCTCAAACATCCCAAACAGTAAACACAAATGTGGCCAGTAAGTCGCTGGTGCTCCACAATTTGGTTTTATAAAATGATAAAATTGCTCCAAATTTTAGATCAGTGTTAAATGTATTTCTCCTAAGTCTGAACCAAATATTAACATTTTATGAATACCAGCCTCGGACAGTGTTCAAACAAGAAGGTACTAGAAATGTGTACATTAAGGAGTGCATTGCTAAATCCCTGCAGGCATAGAACCAAAGCCTAGAATGAAAGGAATAAATACTAGTGAACAAGTATGAATGAAAAGATTTGATTGAATATGTAAGGACTATACAAGTACTGAAACTATGAGGTGAAATATACAGTAAGTATTTGTATTGTTGACTTGAAAAAGGAAAAGAAGAGATATTTATGGCTGGACAAGTGAGAACAGAACGGAATCGTAAGTAAAGTGTCATGGAACATAGCACAGCTTAATATTTAGGCTTTGATTTTGCACAGAGAAGTGCTAAAACTAGAGAAATAAATACATCATGTAAATCTAATTCAGAATGGAGTATGTTGTTGTAGTTCTGCTTTTTAGGGTATTGCTGCATTATTCTATGTATTTTAGATGTGAATCCAATGACTCATAAAGTTTGAATCTCCTGACAACATTTCAGGTGAAACTAGAAACAAGAGAAGAGCCTCCTCAAATTAAGTTACTTATGGTGTCTGCTAGTCTACTATAAAATTAGTTTAAATTTGCCAAGTCAAAATTATGTTCTGTTTTTCCTGGTCTAAATTCAGGTCACTGAATTTAATGGACATTCTATGGGAACAACATTTGGCTCAGGAGTTATGAAGAGAAACATCTCCAGTATGATTTTATTATCTTAGTATCTTACATTGAGCATCTTACTGTTGATTGTACTAGCAGGTCTCTACTAGTACATACTTGCCATGAGCTGATAAAACATTTATAAGCTATAGCATTGATAAGATTCTCACACTTGTTCATGGAAGATAAGCAAGATTCCCATACTTTTATGCATGTTGAAAAATAGTATGTGATCTGCTGGATAGAAGGGGTAAAGAAAATCCTATGATTTTTTTGAGATCAGTATCCTATAGTATAACCATTTTTAATGCATAATCATATGGGAGTGTCTGTACCATGAATTTAAAATTTACTTTGCTCTTGGTTTAATGTAAATTTTTCAATTAAGTATTCGTATCTCTATAGATTTTGTAATTGTTAATTTATTGCTCGCCTTAACAAAGTTTATCTACTGATGGAAAGCAGATTTCTTTACCTTGAAAAAGCCAAAGTAGGAAGCTATGGTTTTCCCAGATTGGATGAAGTTAATATATTAAAAATAAGGGTGGCAAACATACTAAACCATCTCAATAGAGATGTGAAGACTTAGTGCAGGTGACCTGGACATATATCTGAACTTCAAAATGGATCCTGCTCCATAAATATGGCGTATCCTGCACGCCCTTTTCATTTGCCACCACCTTTTCCTTTGCCACTACCTATGTAAGCCAGTGACAGTATTTAAAAGCCTAGAGGTGGGCTGGACTTTGCATACAGAAACCCAGGGTCTCACACACATAGAGGGAACCTTGCTTCAACAGAAATGTATTTATATCAAATCAGCAAATTACGAAATGTAATTCTGCGGTAAAGGACAATTTAAAAGTATGGAATAAGAAATGTGACCCAATTTATGGATCTAATAATATCTCTATTTTATAGTAATGGAGATATATTTGATTGTGCATATAAATTCATAAATAGTATAACACATCATTGAAAAATTGAGGATGATGTCCTAGGAATCAGTGGTAAAATTCCCATTCATACATGGGGTAGATTTTATGAAGTGAAATTGCCATTTAAGCCAAAATTATCTGTTCTGTGCCAAATTCAATGTAATTCTTTGTCTTACCTTAAGTTTGACATTTTCAGATTGTTGGGGAAAAACGTGTCTGAGGCACACTAGGAGACAGTTTAGTTGTAAGATCTTGCATTAATTAGAGAGTACATGCTTATAACATCTATTGCCTTAGTAAGAGACGTGACCAAAAATCATTGCTAAACTCAGGGTGTGAATTAATGAAACATCACTTTGCTCATGCTGTAAAACAGGTCCCACCTCAGAGAAATAGATGGGAACAGCAGCTGAAGACTCAGGGTGCATTAGCTGAGCCCTGACCACGTGGGCACTGTTGCATGAAATGTGGGCAGCAGCAGCAGCACCTGGACCAGACTGCCACCTGTGCTTAGCCCTTGAGCCTGCCCATCTCAAAGGCTTCCTGACAGGTGCCGTTTCAGCAGTGGCAAAATGAGGGAATGTCACCTGTGAGGGGCAAATAGGATAAACTCATTGCCTCAACAGCTGCTTACTGTGCTGAAGAGCTGCAGGTCTACTGGGGTAGAGTGAGGTAGTGTGGAAATAATGCAGGTCAAGGCAGCCTCCCCGGGGGACACAGAGGACTGAGTAGTTCACCGTGTCTCTGCTTCTTAGGACCTACTACCTGCAGTTGGACTTAAGTTATCCAGCCCAATTCAAATCCACAATATCCTCCATATCCCAAGGAATGCAAGGCTGTGTGGTAACTAAAGAGTAGCCATCCTGGATGTTGAGATGGTTGCTTTTGTTACCTGCATGGGTAAGTTTGGTAAATCACAATGTAATGAAGAGACATTTTTCTGTGTGTCAATAACGGTGTAAAGTGTTTCCTTCTGACCTGTCCCTCTTTTCCCGCTTACACACGTAATGAAGGAGGAAAACATTTGGCCCCTGTTTGCAGCAGCATTTTAGCTGGCTATCTCTTTTTGGGAAAGGGGTCAGAATGTCAATGCTTGTAAAGTGCTGTTGTGTCATGGTAATAAACTGAGTTACAGCAATTTATACCAGCTGAGGACTTGGAACTAGGTTTTTAGGAACATTTGATTAAACGATATTAGCACAAAACTCTGTCTTAGGCAGTTCCACATTTGCATGCAATAGTGACCTGTACCCAATGTATCAGAGGGAGAAAAGTAAATTAAAGCTACAAAAGCAGTATACAATTAATATGATGAATCTCATACATTGGATTTCCAGAGCTGGACAAGTCAAGCTCATACATGTAAATAGAAATCTACTGACTTTATAATTTCAAAAGCAGATCAGCAGAACCTGATCTTGCTTACACTGGTGATATCTTTGAATTCAGTGACAGCAGGGTCAGAACTTTACTCATCATAGGGCTACACTTAGCCTTACAGCAAATGGAAGAAGGGGTGAGAATTGAGAAGGAAATAGATCTAATAGTCTCACTTCAGGTTTCATGTTATTTTACTGTAGCTGCCCTGAAGCATGGTACTAAAACCTGGTAAGCCAAATAGTCCACTAAGACCCGATAGAGGGCACCTGCTTTTTCCTGTTATTATATCAAAAACAAAGGAAAAATTAATAATGACACAAGAACAGCTATAAAAAGGTAGGCAATGAAAAATGGCTGTGTTCAGGGACAGAAAACAAATGCCAAAGGGCTTGTATGTTGTACAGATAAAAAATACTATACATATTGTTAGAAAGCCAGCACATACACCATATTATTCTTTAAAACATTATGGATCAAATTTGTAAAATCCTTCACAGCTTCCTGTTGACTCAGAATATATTGTGATTTATCTAGTGTCAATCAGAAGTAGGATTTTTAGGATATGTTGGAACTTGGTTCTATTTACATTCAAAGCTGAGATTCAGTTTCTTAAGTCTTCTCTGAGAGCTATCAGTGGAGTTTACCACATTGGACTAATGGACAAAGAGGCCAATTTTGAGCAAATAAAAACACTAAAAACATGATGTGCAATTGCTTGATGGCAAGGCTATAGTTATTAGCACTTGTAAAACTGCAGATATAATTAATGGAACATGGCTGGGACATGCCCTGAAAATCAGATCTACTGCTGTGATTTGACAGAGCGCTTCCATAAATGTCTAAAGATATGGAGTGGGTGAGAGAATAGGCTAAGAGGAGAGGAAGCAAAGAGCTTGAAGGTGGCAAAGAGAAAATATGATTAAGTAGGCTAATAAATTCCTGGGAAGGGAGGTGGTGTAGATACCCTTAGTGGGTGAGATTTATAGGTGAAGATGTATCTTCTAGAAGCTCCCAGGAGAAATACTAATTCATATGCTTGTAGCCTAGCCTTGAAATAACAGAAGGGTTTCAGCCCTTTCTTACTTTGCCTTCACTGGCATTTTATTCTACTCAACATTTCAGTTACACCAAAAGCCCCTCATCACAACCCCAGGATGCAGTCTTTATGTTTCACCAGTAGATCCCATCCTGGTAGCACCAAAGCAACAGAGATCATTTAGAATACCTTTATCTGTCACTGTAAGGTCTCACAGTAATCTGTTTTGGTCATTATCAGCATCTAGAGAAGTCCCCATAACTGAACAGGGCTCCTATGTTAAAAGACATTCCAGAAACGAAAGCCTTCAGTGGATAACTGGTGCAGCCAGCCCTTTTGTAGGCTTCTTCCTCATCTCAATTTCTTTTGGCTGTTTTCTCAGATATGAACAACAGAACTCACTATCCTGATCTTACACAAAGTAATGCACTTATTTTAGGAAACAAAAATGTCTAAATTAAATAACTCTGCTGGATGGCAAATGTGGGAAAGCACATATATATATACGTGTCCAAATACACACTTTTAGAAATGCTCATTTGGCAAATTAATAGCCTAAAAACTTTCCAAACAAAATAAACATGCAAGTAATGATTTATATAAAAAAAATTTCCTTCTGATTGAAGTGTCAATTTGGTGTAAACAGGGCAGAAGAGGGTTTTAAAGAGAAGGTTGTGAACCCCTTACTCACAGTGCCGTGCTGCTCCTCAGCATGCAGTGACACAGGGGTTCATGCAGCTACTTTTTGGAGTAATTGCTCATGTTGTAAAACAGAGGCTTACAAGCTGGGGCTTTGTCATTTGGTTATGAAATTAACTGATTTGTGCACGTATTCCTGTAGATTCAAATATTTTATCAGTATGGAGCGCAAGGCATAAAGGCCATTCCTGTGCCACAGCTGTCTGAAGTGTATATGTGAGGCAAACAAAATGAAGTGAAAAAGAAATTTATATACAAAAAAAAACTAAAAAAGGAAGGGAAAATGTGCTTGATGTTAGAGCTTGTCTTGCTTTATGCAGGAATTCTGTTGTTACTTTTGAAAATGTAAAAGCAGTTCCAAAGCACATTGGCACATGCATGAAACTGCAATACTCACTTGGCACTGCCTGTTCCCAATGCTGGCAGTGTGGCACATAGACCTCTTTAGCCTCTTCCTCTGTTGTTTTCTGCACTAGAGCCAACCATTGTGGCTACTCATGAGGCAAGGCTGGCAGCTGAAGAACCCAGATGCCAAGCTCTGGATTGTCTGTCTGTTCGGTTTGTGGCTGGTCTCTTCCCTGGCATCTGCCCTGGCATTGCAGCAGGCTGTGTAACCGTCTGTGGAGTTGGGTTCAGGATTAGGCTTCTGCTGGATAGCATGCTCTCCTGGTCACTGTTTGCCTTTCGAATTACCCTTGATTATGAGGAATGCATTTCTCTCCTGCAGACTCCACCCAGGACGTGTGTGCTCGTGCAGTGCTCTTTGGTGGAGAAAGGGTGGGTGCTCCCCTTCCTTGGCACGGCATGGTTTTCATTTTAGAGCACAGCACGTGTAATTTCAGCCCTATAAACCCAACCATCTCCTCTCAGCCAGGAAAATTTTCAAGTTGAATGTGATAACACACTTGTATGTCTTTTATGTGGCTGAACCCCGCAGGCTGTGGCCTGAAGAATGTCATCTCTGGTTTGTGCCCACATGCCTGCAAGGCTCTGCTTGGGCTCTGGCTGATTTTTAATCCACGGTAAGTGTCACAGCAGAGCTACATGAGGTGGTTGTTTCTCTTTGGGGGTATTTAGCTTTGACACCCAGAAAGTTCAGCAGGCGATTTTAGTGGGGAAACTTCCAGGACAATAGAAACACTGCTGGAGAGTGCCTGAAGGGGTAAACTGTCTTTTCTTGCAGTTTATTAGTGTAATGTTTTTATACCTTGTGACAACAACCCTTAATCATTAATATATATTCTTCTGCCTTTCTTCTCTTGGATTTAGAGAATACCAGCTGACCAGAACCTGTCAGTCTCTGGGTCAAACTTCCTTGTCACTTCATCTGCCTGATGCTGGGGTGAGCAAGGTAAAGGTTTCCTCTATTGTGAGCAGGCTCTTGCCCCCCTGACACAATACCCATCTGAAGCCTAGTTTTCAAAGGACATTTCTTTCCTCTAGAGTCCTCTCTAGCTTATCTATGGATTGGTATAGCTCCAGCTCACTGCACCCACACGTGAGTATGTTGAGAAAGGCAGGAAAACTGGCTAA
The DNA here is from genome assembly GCF_041296385.1 of Aphelocoma coerulescens. Lineage (NCBI taxonomy): Eukaryota > Metazoa > Chordata > Aves > Passeriformes > Corvidae > Aphelocoma > Aphelocoma coerulescens. The sequence goes on from NC_091015.1 coordinate 45,194,396, forward strand.
AAGAGCTTGATGCAAAACTTGTTTTGAACCCTTCTAGTTTTACGAAGTTGCATTTATAGATGTTATATGAGAATGTTTCTAAAAGAAAGAATTTTTAGTGAGAAGATAGAGAAAGGGATTGTTTAGCAGTCCTCTTGCTGGTAAGCAAATTTTTAAGGGGTATAAAGAAGAATGTGCCTGAATCAACATTTGTGGATGCTGGGCCAGTCAAGGCATCAAAGAATCAGAGAACAGTGTGGGTTGAAAGGGGCCTTTAAAGGCCATCTAGTCCAAGTCCCACTGTGAGACACAGGGACTCTTGAACTAGATCAGGTTGCTCAGAGCACTGTACAGCCTGACCTTCAGTGTTTCTGAGGGTGATGAGCAACATGGGGACTCATATACTTTTGTCAATATTATCAGTTATGAGACTTCTGAGAACACTGGGATAGAGGAACCGTTGTTTGTCCCAGCTGGACATCTCATGTCACAGAACACCAGCATGGCTGTAAGAGTAGCTGGGAATGAAGTCAATGCTACACCTGCATTTGTTCTTTTCTCTTTTAGCTCATGCTTCTGGTGTCTCATACCCCCTAATATTTTATACAGCTAGGAATGCAGAAGTGCAGGAGGGAGCAGCACAGTGCAGCTGTGTGACTGATGCCCCGTGGGCACAGCCAGTAGCACTGGTATGCTCTCACCACATCAGAGACATTGTCACACCATTTATCAAAGCCTGCCATGAGCAGTGTTGCCTACCCAGGCCCTTCCACCACATCCAGAGCTACTACATATCCAGTCCATCTCCAGTTTTTACTAGAAGTTACTTTCAACAACATTTCTGTTTGGAGCTGGAAACACTCTGAAGAAGGCCAGTGTCCATGTTATTCTTTCTGACTGGAGGCAAAGAAAAAGTGGCTTTTCGACAATTCATCAAATTCTGTTTGGACCAGGGAACTATGCTATGGTATTGTGCCAAGCCACAATGCCAGCTTTCAGTAAGATGTCAGAAGATAATTTACACATAAATTTCATACTCAGAATACTATTGAACAATGCCTTTCCCAATCTTTTAAGAATTAAGATAGTTTATAAACCTCAGAAATATAATGGCGCGTCACATAGTCATTACTATTTAAAAAAGTCTATCAATTTATTTTCTAGTTAGTACCAATTTTAATATTATTAATACCAGCTATCTTTGTTTATAGAATATATTTTTGCTATCAGGCTGAAATAGAAAAATTTCAGCCTCCTGAAATGATCAAGCTGTTTTAATGAGCTTTATCACAAGAACCTGTTGGTGATTTCTAACAAGTAAATTGCTTTCAGTTGGAATGTAGAATAAGTAAAAAAAAAAAAAAATTGAAATAAAAGTTAATTTTCTAAATATAGTTTGGATTATTTTTCTACATTTGACAGCAACTGCAAATTCTAGCAGCATTATGCACGGGTAAACATTTATCATTTTGAAACCGCATAAAGGCCTATGAGCTAGTCATAAACCTCTTGTGTAGCCTGGACTGCTAAAGTTTTTCTTTCAAGGTTCTAACCTATGATGGCCTTTAAATCTATTTTTAAGATGTTTCATGTCTGTAGGCTGTGAAAATGACCACAGTCAGAGAACATACAGATTGTGTTGGCTGTGCTTGTTGTGGGGAGCTGATGTTCACGCTCAAGAAGGCTGTGACCACTTGGGTAGAAGTGCCCTCCTGCCCCAAAAACCAGGGTGATGCTGCAGCATGGTCTCAGGATGCTCTGTGAAGTGCTCTGAATTGTCTCTGGGGACAGAATCAAGAGATTTTCATTTTAACCTCAACATGCACAACACTTATTTTATACTCCTTTCATACTCTGGTATAAATCAGCAGAGGCAGATGCTTATCACTTCTTACATCAATAAATCCCTTCTCAAAGACTGAAAAGATATATGAGTCATCATTTGTTTTGGAAATCCAACCTAAGGAACAAAACATGGAAACATTATCCTTATTTGAAATTGTATTTGGACAACAAATGACAGATGTGTGCTGGGGTTGCATTTACTTCTTCTCTTTAATCATGTAATTTTACAAAATATGTAGTTTTGGTCTCTCATCCCTGAAGAATTGAATCAGTAGTGGTTGGACTGTGTAGATAGTATATAGTCAATTTTTTTGGTACAAACCCCTTTAAGAATAAGTTGGCAGAAAAAAAATTATTTAAAACCTCATTAAAAGGAGCAGCTAAGGTTTGGCACAAACAAATCTCAGTGTGGGAATTAATTCTTTTTCACCAAATTAAAAAATATCGGTTTGTTTGTTTTAAAGTGATATCGGTGCAGCAAACCCCCCATACATCCTCCCCCAGAATATAGCTGATCTGCTGTTTTTGATGCTTTTTTTGTGCTTGTAAAATTCCTATATAGCTTCTATTTGAGATGAAATTTGGCAAGTGATTAGACCATAATATGTCTAAATGCTTTGTGTATTTTGGAGAAAAAAATTAAAAAAGAGCTGAGATAATAAAGCTCCAAAAGTTGCTGCTGCATTTGTACTGCAAGTGCTTTTCAAAGAAGTTTCATAAGATTTTTAATTAGGTGGCTAAGACTATACATGGTAGACTGGAACTGTTTGGTCTGTGGGGTAAATAATGTGCATTTTAAAAACATTTATAAATACATATTCCCCCACTTGACATTGCTATTCCAGTCCACTGAGTAAATAATGCATATTTTTAAAAATTCATAAATGCATATAATATGTAAAAAAGCTGCCCAGATACTGTATGTATGGGACCTAGAAACTTGGATGATGCTGAAACAGACACAGTCCCCAAGGATAATGATACGTACTCTATAACCTCCCATTAAAGTTTTCTTTCAAAATAAAGCAAGGAAGGAAATTCTATAGACTAAATTATGCTCAAATAAGATGAAGGCTGTGACGCAAACCTTCAGAACTCTGCGGAGTCAAAGCAAAGTTTGCCTTTGTCCTCATATCATGCTGCTGAGTTTTTTTACTCCATTCCTTTCTTTTCCTTCTTGCTACCTTAAGAACAGCATGATTTCAGAAAAGAAGGTCAGCATTCATGTTTCATTTCTTGGCCCTATGGATCTGAGTACACGTGGATTATTCAGATAGAAATGTTTTATTTCTGTTCAAATCCAGTTTTGTGGATTTGGGTTTTTTAAAATTATTTTTTTAATTAAAGGAATACAGTAGTAATCCCAAGCAGCCAGACACCCCTGGTTTGAGGTAGGAAATGCAGAAACTCTGAGTAAGAAGTATGGATGAATAGGTATGGGCTTTCACCTTTGTAGTTCTTTAAACAACAAAATGCTGAAGCACACACTTAGCTTAACTTTAAGTGCGTGCTTATCCTCACTCCTATTCAGCAAAAAACTTAAAACACATCCTCCAATCAACTTTAACTAGAGCATATGTTTATATGTTTTTCTGAGTCAGTGCTTAAAGTTACACCGACAAAGGAGCCCTGACGGAATCTCTATCAGCAAGATTAAACATTATTAAGGTATGTAGACCTGCTGGGAGTTGTGCTGTGTAGTGGTCAACAAATCTGCTCCCTCCTGCCCTGTGCATTTATTTTCAGGTATGCAATAAGGTGTGCCCACTGGGAACAAATTCTGCTCAGCTGAATGGCAGCCCTTCCTGTCATCCTGAATTTTATATGGAACAGAAGAAAATGAGACCCCAAAGAGAGCTGGATAGCAAAATTGCCCATAAAATTATAGGGAGTGAGTCTGATAGGAAATGTTATGAATTTCAACCTCTGGTTTTGGTTTTTTCCCCCCCTTCCCTCTATACAGAGACCACCTTCATGTGATCTGGTTCCTTAGTGAAATTATTCCTCTGTGTATCTTTATATCATTTTCTTAGCTTATAACCACTGTATTTCTGCACAGTTTCGTATCTGCTAGCCCCAGCATTTCCAGCCTACGAAAACCTCATAAATCTACTTCATTTTTCTAATAAGACATGAAAGTCCTTAATTGGCCTTAATGAAATGCACTTAAAGGGCAATAAACGTGTTTAAGCCCCTCTTTCAGGGTGAGCTACAGTACTCTCACTCTGCTCTGTTTTAGCCTTTGTGGTAATTAATCACTTATTCATATGTGGCACATCAGTAACAAGATCAAGCAACTACTGCACAATTGCATGATAATAAGCTGCTCATATATGTGTCAAGATTTAGCAATCCTTTTTAAAGCCTAATTTAAACTCATTTTACAACTAAGCAGGCTGCTTCTCTGAAGTATTTCTACCCAGTATATTTTTTACATATTGCTGCTGAAATGCCATCTTTTTATTTTGTTTATAGAGCTGCATTTGCCTGAAATCTACTCATGGCACCAAAGTGAATTACAGCAAAGTGAGAGCCTTACCATTGTATTTTTGCAAAGGCTTTATCTTTGATCAAAGACCACAGTAACCCTCACACAGAAGGGAAGACCACAGAATTAGCATCCATTAGGATAACATTTTTAAAAAGTAATGAATTACAGTGAAGGTTTATTATCCAGGCCTCTGAGGCTGTGTCCCCTGTGAATCTTGTTGTCAATGGGCAAGAGCACAATCTGGGTGAAGAGAATCAAAGTTATTTTCTAGCAGTCAGGCCTGTGATTCCTGGCAAAGAACCTGCTCCTTAAATCTGAAATCTGATTTGTATTTGCTGTAAGTTCCAGAATTCCATTCTTCAGATACAGAAAAGTGTATGTATAAGAATCTGAGTTCAAGTAAATGTTGATATCTTTTGCCAACAGTGGCCTGAGATGAAAACCAGTAGTGTCCAAAATGTCTCTGAGACGGATACTTGCTTTTACCAGCCAGGTGTTGTACCCACAGTGACATATTCATTGGAAGTGACCTATGAATAGGAAGTGAGGCATTTATGTTTAGTTTTCAAGCAAGCAAGGGATCATGTCAGTGCTTACTACATCCAAGAAAACCACAGGTGTAAAATGGGCATGGCATTCTCCATGGATTTTCTCAGGTGAAAGAGTTGTTAAAAACTTTATTTTTAGTTTCAGTTTTGGAATTGCGGAGCCTATTTTGTATGAAATTATTTCACAACGGCAGTAAATAGAGACTGCAAAATCATATTTAGATTTCTAATGGCTATTTGATGTCTTTTAGGCATTCAGAGTTCTTAAAAATTTGTCCATTGTTGTATTTGACCTACAAGAACCAGTTTTTGTTTCTTATGAGTAAAGCCACTTAGAGAGACCAGTGATGGGCACTTTAAAATCACTTCTTAATCCAGCTCCCCACAGTAACCTTTATATGGTAAAAACATAGATAGTTGTCTGTGAGTGTGCTTGTGGGAATGTGTGTCTTGGCTGTGGTAAGGTTGTCAGTAAAGCTAGAGACATGCCCTATATTCTGGCAGCTCAGGATTGACACCTATGTATATTTTCTGGTTTGGACTCAATTTTAATGTAGGGAGATGGGAGAAGGAAGAATACAAGCCCTTTTCCCAGTCATGCTCCCTGTGCAAAGAAAATGGACCCAATATCATCTTCTGTATTTAGGTGCTTGTGGGAAATGCCCTGACTGAAGAAACAGTTTCCGGAGGGGATGATATGGTACACTGGGGGGAGCCTGTCACAAGCCACATCTTTTTGTTACAAAAGCACCTTATGGTACATATTGCTGATCACCTAAAACTCAGAATCAGAACACAGAAGGTTTTTGTCAGCCTCGAGATGCCCTCTTACCTAGAGTTAAGCAATTTGAGGAAACAGCCAGATTGGAAGAATGGTACAATTAAAACCCTATTAGAGTTTAAACTCTTTTCAAAAGTGGAAGATAACTAGGGAAGGTTTAAACAGTTCTTCAGTCTGTAGCTGCAAACAATTGGGACCAGCAGGAAGGAAGGCAGCTGGGAGATGCCCTTATTCCATCAGTCGCTCGTTCTCCAGGAACTGGCATTGTCAAGTACATTGCTAGCTCAGGCAGAGGAGGCTCCACTATGAAAGAGTACCACAGAAGTATGAAGACTTCTGCACCACAATTAAAAATGTAGGACAAAAGCATTTGTGTAAAAGAAAATATCAAAAAGAAGGTGGAAACATTGGAGAGTTGGACTTGCCTAAAACTGAAGAGTCCATTTTAGTTCTCAAGGCACTCAGTCTCTGATAAGAACCTGATTGTGCCCTCAGTCTGGGTCAAGACACTTTGAGATACATTATGGGAAATCCTAAAATTATTGCTTGACAAAGCTACCCATATTTATCAATCACAGGAAACCATTTGGTTGTAATAAATAAGGAGAAGCTTATGGGAGGTTATGGGTGTTGTGACATCTGGATGTGGTGCAGATTGTAAAATGCTACCTTGGAAAGCAATGGGGATGGGGATGGGGGGGAGAAAGCTGCTAGAAAGATTCTGTACATACTTTAAGGAATAATTCTCAGCAAGAGACGTGGGAGAATTTTTAAACCATCAGGAACATGATTCCTAAGGCGTTTCAGATATATGCACCAGAAAGAATATACAAATCTAGTTTAGACATTGGAAAAAATCTCAGAGGATGACTAGAGTGTTTTATACTGGGCTTGTGTCTTTGAGACAGTATGGCATGAAAGCTGAAGTGTAAATGGGTTAAAAAAGAGATTGTGCTACCACAGTCATCAATTGCAACATTTGAATCAAGAAGCCCTTTAATCAGCTTCTGATGGGAGCCAGTAAAGTATACCAGGGAATCAGCTCAACCATCTCTCATACCCTTTCTTTTAGTATCCACTGTTATTCAGTGTTGGAGATATGGTATTGGGAAAGATGGACTTCTGATATGACCTTGTATAATGTCATCATAGTAAACTGAGAAAGCTATAAAATCTTCTTCCTATGGCAGAAATATAGCCCAAGTAAAAAAAAAAAAATACTGGTGGCACAGGGAAAATTGGCATTAATTTGTTTATATTGGCTGGAAAAATCCTTGTACTTGTCCTTAACTGTTATTTTTATTCTTATTCTTCTCTGGCATATTCTACTAGAGAGAGAAAGGAGACTGCATATCAAGTCTATACACTTCACACACAGTACATAAATGCCTGATTCTGGATATAGGATAGTTGTCAGGAACTTGCACTGCTCAAGCTTTTAAGTAAGGTTCTAGATGCAACACTACTGCTTCTATTATCCCACAAATTTGTAGAAAACCACAACTAAAAAATTCTAAAGTTCTAAATTCTAAATTCTAAATTCTAAAATTCTCAATTCATCTAGGTTATAGTCAATCTCATCTCTATTTAACACTCTAAAATTACAGAGCAGCAGTAACGAATCAAGCGTGGGTTATCAACTGCTACCATTTTGTTCAGCTGAAAACCAAAAACCAGGATACTTGAATTGTCAGAAAGTAATTTCAGAATCCCCAAAGACTTGCAGAAATAAAAAGGGACAGATAAAGCAAAATAAGATTACTTGGAACTTGGGAATTTCCACCATGTCATGAAAATGATTCTATGTGTAGCTACAACACAAGAAAAGAGGAAGAACTAGCAGGGGTGTCACAAAGAGAAGCCTCAGGGTTGCAGATCTTACATGCTTTTTTAGTTTTTCATCCCGGAGGAATGTACAGTAGGGATGAATTGATAGCTGATGGGCTTAGTGCTGTCTGTCAGCAATGCTGCTCATGCAGTTACCTGCGGTCTGTGGAACAGCTGGTGCAGGCTGGTCTGCTTCTTCTTACCTTCTTATATCTTTAAAGAACTGGCTTTAGAAATTTCAAGTTCTACATTATTTTGAGCGTTCATTGTTACTGTCACATCTAGCGGGCAAAGGAAGTTCTGTATTTTTTAAGAGGTATGAGACAGATGAAATAATTTATAGATGCTCTTGTTGTATGCTGCATAACCAGGACTCAGGTGCTGAGCAAACACAGCAAGAAAGAACACAGCAAGAAAGCCTGGTCCTTGGCCTTCTACAGAGCAGGCAGTACGTGCCAGGTGAGTGGGCTGTATATTTGTGTTTTCTAGTAAGCCCCTTGCTCATATTCTGTAGTGTGGGCTAGTGCACCAACTCCTGACATTAGAAAGCTGTCACAGTATGGTTGCACCAAGTTACATGGATACAGACCAAAAACTTCATACATTTCATTAGGACTGAAGTGAATGAAGGGGAAAGATATGTGTGGAAAAATCCATCTTTGTTCTCAATTCTTGTAAACCAGAAGGGCATTTCTCCTCATGATCAGAGGCAGACTTTTAAATGAGAAGGCTGATGGTCTACTCTTAAAGCCATGCAGAAGTGTAAGTTAATTTGGTTTCTGAAGATCCACTTCCTATTTAGGCTGGCTTGGTAAGGCTGCTGTTATTTATTGGCTAATGTGATCCTCAATCTAGCCATCTGTTCCCTCCAAACAACATTTGATATTTTTGGTGAACATCAGCTAAAGATAATGAGAGATCATTCCAGCCAGTGTGAATAGTGCTCTCCTTACAGTGTAAAAATGCTGCTGCTCTTCAAGGTGCTGAGAGGAGAGGAAAAGACCATACTGTGGGATGGACTGCTGGAGAGGAATGGAAGAAGGAGAGGATGTGGTGGGAGATTTAGGGGTCCTAGACTTGTCGCATGTGGCGAATGTTTACTTTCCGCTGTTTAACATAAAAGTGGAAAAAAAGGCCAGTGTCCTGACTGTTTAGAGACAGGAGTGGAAATGTAATAAAGGAAAGTAAAGAATGGAAACTTGGTATCAGGTTTAGGGAATTTTTGAGAAGATTGCATCTCTGTGATACGCTTTTCTTCAATTAATTTTCCAGTGGATTTTTTAAGCTCATTTATATTTTCCTCATTCCTTCCATGATGTAATTAAGTATGGGAAAGTACATCCCCTTTTCTGTTTTACTTGTTAGAGTCATTGAATGAATGACCTTTCCCTGATCACCTTATCTACACTGCTCATGACTGTCCATTGCTCTTCCTCTCAGTAATTTCTTTTTCCAAGCTGAAAACTCCTTCTCTGTCTGCTCACTTCTCATATGGCACTCACTCCACACCTCTGATCAGCTTTTTCCTTATCCACAATGCCTTTTCTGAATCTATTGTAACTTTTTTGAGGTGGCTGATTAAAGTATTCAATATGTGCAGCATTCAAAATTACAGGTGAGTAAGGCAGAGGCAGAATAATGTTCCCATTTTCTTTGCTATTTCTTTCTTAATAGTTTCTAATGTTTTACTGGCCTTTTGGAGTATTGCTGAATGTTGAACAGACATTTCTAAAGTAGTATTCAAGATTACTCCAAGAAATCTTTCCTAGTGTCAATACTAGTGAAGAGCCTATACTTCTGGCTGTGTAGTTAAGATTTTTTTTCTGCTTGCTCATGGCTTCGTGCAGGTCAGTGCTTAATTTCGCTGATACTGCACTGTGCAGTCCCTCAGCATTGTAAGAATCTTCTGTAACTTTGTTCTGTTTCAGTTCTGAGGATCCTGAAAAACTTTGTGTCATTAGCAAACTTTCTCAGCCTCTCCATTCTCTTCCTGTTCCACCTTATTTATGATATGTTGAAACACACAGGTCTGCCCGTGGGTCCCTGAGGATCTGGTAACCTTCCTCTAAGAGGAAACCCCTACTTTACTTTAACTCATTGTTTCCTGTCTTTTAACCAATTATTAAGTCATCAGAATACTTTGAGTTTTATTCCACATTGATTTAATGTCTTTAAAAGCTTTCAGTGAAGGATCTTGCCAAACCTATTTCTTTCAATCAAAAAATACTTTCTCAGCTGGATCACTTACTACTGTTAACACTTTCATTACATTTTAATGGATTGGTGAGGTATGATTTCCCTTTGCAGAAGCTGTCCCAATGTATCATATTTATTTACACCTCTACTGCCCATGTTCCTTATTATTGATTGTACCAATTTTGACCCTAATGATATCAGACTTATGAAGCTGTAGTTTTCTGCATCTTCCCCTGGGAAACTTTTTAAAAACCAGTCAGAGATGTCATTTTTTATTACCTGATACAAGTTACTTACAATTTTAGAAACTTCCTTTAGAACTGTGACTACATAAAACATGACAGAGTTTATCCATTTTTTCCCCTTTATTTCTTCTGTTTGAAGGATACAGATATATTTTGTTTAGCTTTCAAGCTTCTCTTGTACTTTATTGCTTAAGACAAAAAGCTTTCCTGTATTTTTAAAGTCTTTTTTGATAGGCGATAAGTGTGTTTTCTAAGCTAGTGCCATTAGATCTGAAATATTTTGCCATTTTAGCTTCTCCTTCTAAAATTTTTTTCAGTGTAATATTTGTCTTTATTTTCATCCCATGTCGAAACTGGAAAGAAACCATGGTCTATTATTTTCCAAAGTCTTATGATCTGTAAACAAATCTCATGATTGTGCAGAGGGTTTGATTACAGAGTTCCAGCTAATGGAATAATGAAATTGCTCTGTCTCTGTATCAGTAGCCTCCTAATGACCTATGAGCTTGCTGCCAGTTTTAAACAAATTTGATGGAAGGGTAGATCTGAAATATTATTGTACTTTTAAAGTTTCATGGGAATTGTCTGGGTACTGGAGAGGGACCTCAGCTGAATGATTGTGCTGAGCCAAAAGTCAAAAAAGGTAAAATTCAGGCATCATCCTGTTTCTCAGGAGATGGATTTATAGCCAGAAACAGAACAAGTGCTGTCTCTTGCCTGATAGAGACAGGAGACATAAGAGAATCTACGAGTCTGGTGCTGGGAGAAGTTTTGAGAGAAGGAAGACACAGATAAGTATAAAAACCTGATTTCATTAGTTCTTCTGTTCATGAAGTCAATTTCCTAAAGTTTGACTTGACAACATGATGAAATTATGGCTAAATTCTGTTTGTCCAAAACTATTCTTTGAAGATGGGAAAGTAAAAGTCCACTTGCTGTGACTCCCTATACTACTTTGTCAGGTGAGGCAGCTAATTCTTCCCCCCTTGCAGTAAAACATCCCCAGAAACCTACTCCAAAGGTAACCAGTCTTTTAGACTCTTCACCCCGAGGGAGTGGATGAGAAATGGACTATATGGCCCCTCTGTATAACCCCACAGTTTGCTTGGCCAGTCTCTGGCCTCTCCCAGATCATGGGTGCTAAAACAGGAGAGGAAGACTTCAATTGAGGCTGACAGCAGATTGCTGCAGTGAGGAGGGGGATTAGAGTACCATGGATATGCTGGTAGGGAGCCTGTTGTTTTGGGGTGCCCTGATGCTGCAGTGAGGTTGCTTGGAGGTGGCTTCATTGTCCAAATGAGCTCATCTAGCTCGAATGTGTGCTCTGAACTCTAGTTCTCCTCGTTCACTTACATGCTGCTTAATCCCAGGCAGGATCACCCTGCTAATTTGGAATAATTAAAAAAAAATCAACAGAACCAAGCAACTTGATAATATGTGCTAAGGAGAGCTGGCATGATTTGCTTGTCTGTAGCACTTAAAAATGAAATGCTCCATCAGCAGGCTTCCTCAGTGCCATTCAAGGTGATGTAAACATGTACCAAAAATCTGAATAAAGTCATATTTCTAACGGTGCAGGCAAAAATTCTGACCTAGTTTAATCAGTCACTGTGCTTTTCTGGTTGTTCTGATTTGTTGTTCATTTGTGTTGGGCAGCTGGACAATAGGATTTTGCATGGGCCACAAACAATGAAATAAAACAGCAAGATGTACTGTATTTTACTGAAACATAGTATAAAGGGCAGCAGGGGACTAGTCAAAGTCCAATATTCTGAGACTGTAATTTTTTATCACTAGTTTATTTCCTAAACCAAAATGTTTTTGAGTATAAATATTGGATGAAAGCAAAGCTGCACCACATTTGCTGTCATGGAGGCAAGACCAAAACCTACTTTTTATTAGAATTAAATTAATATGGCATAAGTAGTTTTATAGTTTTAACATTTTAATATTATTTATGTTCTAACTGCTCTGCATAAATAGAACTGTTCCTTGCTTCTTTTGGTTTTACTACTAATAAAAAGTAATAGGCATAATAACTCAGGGACTGTTTGCATTTCCAGGCACTTTTGTTCTGTCATGTTTACCTACTCAAGGAGATGTACTGAAAGCCAGACCACAAGAAGTTTTAACACAAAATATAGCAGCCACTTTTCAACCAAACTAAGTGTCTGGGAACAGGAGGAGCCTAAAGCAAATACTTACAATTAGGATTATTGATGAAAGGTCTTTCCAATAAAAAGAAGATTGAGAAAGTAGCTCTGTGCAGAAATCTACTAGGATGGCTTTTCAGTTTTACTCAGTGCATTACAGTAATTACATTATAGGTATATTAACAGACATATTTCCCTAATTACCAATTGATTTCCCAGACTACTCAAAAATGTGCAGAAAAATAACCCTACTTGTGATGGACATGAAGGTAATATTTTAGCACTGACAACTTGTTGCATTTCATTCAACAGTAAAAGGAATTTTTAAGTATGGAAGAATGCCATTAGTCCCAGTGCCAAGAAAGCTAAGAATCTCAAACAATCACCATAAAACTCATGAAGTTGGATTCTGCTTCCAGGGTCTCTAATAACAAAGGAACAAATGTAGGTTTCCTCTGCTAATATGTCAGAGGATGTGGTGTAGGAGCAGTATTTTTCATTTTAAATTATACTATGCAGTACAGCTTGGAATATAGAGAAGAAAATAGGTGATGTTCTGTAACTCAAAGAAGTTTTTTCTTGAACTTCCCTGGAGCCAGGAATGTACACAGTACACATTGTACTGCTGATAGATTTATGTAAAGCAGCCTACGTGCAACCTCTTTCGAGTTAACCCTTAAAGGTTAGGCAATGTGTTCTTTCTACAAACCCTGCCTTCAGAGCATGCAAACCTTCCCAGGCTCTTCCTCCTGCCAGTGCCTCCTATGAACATTTCAGAGCCCTACAAGGTTTAAAAGCCCCTGTCCTGTACTCTAAACTCCTTCTTGTCTCATTGATATTTGGGAAGCTAAACAACATGGGCTTCCTTAGCTAAAGGCAGCTTTTTAAAAACCTCTCAAAACCTTTAGTCAGTGACTGCTTAATGCGGAGTGATAACTTTCCATTTACCCACAACATGGTACCACTTCAGAAGGTTTTCTTCCAGTGTCCTCAAACACAAATCATTTTGCATTTGTGGGACTCTAATATCTCTTGACAAGTAAATTATGTAAATTGCATTAGCAGAATATATGATGTCACTGCTTATATGAACTACCTTTAAAATTTCCTCTGTTCCTGTAAAGGGTATGGTCGTCCTTCTATACTTGCGTGATTTATGGGTCATAAACAGAAGAGAGTGAGGTGAGTTTTTTGTCATAATTAGGCATATTGAGTAGAGTGGGTTACATCTTTATCCCTGACAGTTCTGGTCCCCTTCATTCCACTAATACCGCAAAAGGCAATTGAATGTCTGCTGACTTCAGAGGACTTCCCATAAAGTTTAGAGAGGCATATAGTTTATATAGCTTGTTAGCAACCTAAGGATCAAATTCAGCTGTTGACTAAACAAGCACAAGTTCCTTGATTTGACTTCTTACATGGGATGAGTTTGAAGCTGTCAGAGTCTGCTTCTGGTTTTGCTTACATTAATGTAGCAAACACCACAGAAGTCAGTAGAATTGTTATACAGGCATAAATTTACTGAAAGTTAGAAGAAAATTAGGCCCTAAGTCTCCTTCGCCTGAGTCATGTTTTAGTCATTGATCATTTTATCCTCAATTTGGGATAAGCCTCGATGAAATTTTGCACAGCCCTATCGTGTTTGCAATCTAAAAAGAGGTTAAGGAAATAGCCACGCTGGGAGGAGTGACAATATGCAAATGCCTTTGCAAAGCACATTCATCCTCAGCAGAGTTGTAACATGTCCCATGGTTCTCATTAAGGGTTCTTTGCTAAATCTTTTTGTTATTCCTGTCTTACTGGCAAATGTTTACTATTCCCAGATACTTACTGTATTTAGCATCAAACTGTAGCTGGAATCACAGACAGCTGCTGAAAATGTTGGCGAGCATGTAAAATGCAGCAAACAAGTAAAAGGTGAAGGTGGGAGCAGTGCAGGAGTTGTCACACAGAGCATGGTCAAAGGCCAGGGAATGGGTTATGCTTTCCTCCACAGTGCTGTTCTGTCACAGTCAGGACAGTCTCCCTTTAAAAAATGAAATATTCTCTGCACATCTCTGAACCTGATCATAACTTAAACATGAATCCTCCCACCACATTCAAAAAATGAGTACTTCTGTTGTCACATACATTGACATAGAATCTCTCTCTCCTTCCCAAAGCATCTCAATCTCAGAGTGTCTGAACTGCTACTTCTGGGTTCACCACGGCTGCTGGGGCTTCTTTAGTATGAGCAGGTGTCTCAAAGAATCCAGATGTTCTGCAACAGAGAACAAGGCCTTGAAAAACATCCCTCTCCCTTGTGCAACCATGCCTGAGATAGTGTTTCATTTCCCTAGTGAAGGAAAATCCTGTGGCACCTCAGAATCCGTGATATGAAATGCTGACTTCTGATGGCAGTTGCTGCCAATTTACTGCTTTAATTCTCAGTGTTTGCATATTGGTCACTAAAGAGTCAAGCTCTGGTACCAGAAACCCTGGTATTTTTGAAGGGAAAATCCGAGAACTGAGTATATGTGCCTGGGAAGTTTGGCCTATGCCACTGCAAGTCTACACATAAAAGAAAAAAGAAAATGCAGTGAGTGGAGTCCTATGTTTAAATTTTGTATTGAAGATTCAATGCAGCATTCTTCAAGATCTAAAAAGTGACAATGACTTCTCCCAGCCTCAGAGGGATTTTTTAAAAATTGATTTCAAGTGGTTTTGGATCAGGAGGTACATACCAGTTTGAAAATGCAAATGCTGGATTGGTATAACCCATTAAAATACTCCTGGCTCAATTACTCATCTCTCTGTTGTACATTAATTGACTTTGCCTTATTCTGTTCCCAGAAGGGAAAGTTTCCGTCTGTTCATACTGTAAAGTTATTGATCTGCATGGTGGCTGTGTGTGAGTCCTCAGAGACGTTTTGCAGGAGGCAGGGGAATCAAGCGCTGCAGAGAGAGTTACTGCAAATTCACATTGGGTCCAATTTTGCTCACAGTCTGTTGAGGCCTGAGCAGTCTGCAAAGCTCAGAGATACAGCAACATTTGGATGGTAAATAAGAAAGGCCTGGCTATGAGGGTGGGTTTTCCCAAGTGCAGCAGATCTAATTTTAAGGTCAGAATCCCCAGGTGTCCTTCCTCTGTGCAACGGACACGTTGGGGTTCAGAGAGAAAACGTGTTGGCTGGCTCAGGGTGAGATAAACTGCCAGACACTGATGTGGGTTTCTTTTATGTGGCGTCTGTGGAACCAGTTACAGCTCAGAGCAAACACAGCCGCTTCTCAGTAAATTGTTTATGCTCCATTTCTAGTAGTTCTCCTGCTAGTACAGATTGTTCAGCAACCAAATAGCAGGCTTAATCCATCAGGTCTGAAAGAGCAGAGATACTTTGAGGACAAATTTGGCCTCATGTGTCCATGTTCAAGCTAGTGGCTCTTTTGTATGTTTCATTTCTCAGTTTTTCTGTTGGCTTTTCTCTCTTTCATTTGATAAACCTCTCTTCTCCCATCTGGAATTCTACCTCCTGTGTCCAAATCTCATCTTTCTGACTTTTCTAAACCTTAGGAAATAAAGAAGAAATGTATATAAGCCAGAAGTGAAATGATGGCCCTGCTGAAGGAAGTAGAAAAACTGAGGCTGATTGGTTGCATTCAGACTTAAGTGTTCCAGTTTGAGCACTCAGGAATTCAGAAAATACTGCTAGCATTGAGAAAAATATGGTTTTCTGACTATCTGTGTTTCTTCCTCATCCATGACCATTTGCAGAAAAATATGGAAGACTTTTTCCTACGAAAGGTCTTTTCCATCCAAAATGTGATAAGCAACATTCAGTAATGTTATATAACTCTTACACAATGTATTTTGTCTAAAAATCTCAAAGCATCTGGCATGGGTTGCAGAACAGAATCACTCCTGTTCTAAGGGAGAGAGAGGCTCAGTGCTGTATGTTTCTTGCTCCATGCCACATCCATTGAACTATGGAGGAAGAGCGAATTGCGAGTCCGCTGTTCCAAATAAAACTGCTTGTGCAGACATAATTGTAGATGAGAAGGACATAAGCAGGTACTTGCCTGGTTTATTTAAATGCCTCTCTGCCAGGGACCAGCAAAGACACTCTATTTCCCATCTTATGACTTGCATACTCGGTTATTTTAAAATTTACTATAAGCAAGTGTTCAAGCATGTAAGCTTAACATTCTCTTTCTGGGAGCGCTCATGTGAACATGAGTCAAGTACTTGAATGTTTGAGGAAAATGAAGGCAAAAGAGGCATAAGTGAATGTTTATGGAAATTGATTGTGATATGCACCCCGTTCTGTCGGACTAATCAGAACAAGAGTGACTGTGTGGAGTCATTACCAGTAAGTTGCAGGGTGTCCACTTGCCTTCCAGCTCTAAAGCAAGGACCAGGAGCAATTTCTCCAAGGAGAGCAATACCCACCCTTTGTGCATTCCTGTGACTGCACATTGCCACACAGGTCTAGGTGAGAGCCCAGGGGATGGGATAGGCTCACACCCTCAGTGTAATATAATAGCTTCTTTTGAAAGCAAGATCATATATTTATTTCCTCATCATATGACTAGGGGGAAGAAAAAAAAAGATAAAGCAGACAAGAATACTCTCATTTATTAGGCTTAGGGAGCTCTGATGTTCAAGCTTGGTTCTTGTGGGAACTGAAGATAAGAGAAAAAGCTCCCCACTGCCAGATATAACCTCTGCAGCAGGATCTTTAGAAAAAAAAAAAAAAAGAAGTACATCTGAAAATGTTTTCCTTTGTACTGTTGGGTTTTTTACGTTCCTAGGGACCAGCTACATGGATCTGGGAATTATATGATAAACTTTGGATTTATGCCGTCAGTTCCTATGCCTCTTATTTTTTACTTGCTTAGATTCTGATCTCAGTGCGTTGCTACTTTTCACAGTACATTTAAAAAATCCACTTACACACACATGGGTTTGATATATATCATACCCTAAGGACAACAGTACGGCAAAGAGATTACATTTTAACAATTAAAAGGAAAGAAGAAAGGAATTAAATTATTACCACATTTTAATTTTTCTCTTGGTGAACTTCATATATTGGCTATACAGTGCTCTTCCAAAGTATAATAGGTATCTATTTGTGCCAAAACAGACCTGAAATGGTGCGGCCTGGTATTCTGTCAGACTGCACATCAAATGTGACCTAAAGCAAAGAGAATGGTGAATTTGGTTCAATACCCACTGAAGATCTTTGATGCAGGCAGAGAGCAGACATATTGCACTCTAGAAGAAGGGGAAAATTATATTGAAAATGAAAAAGGATTTAGAAAAGTGTTTTTAAATATAATTTGTTTGATTTCTAAAGGTTCTTAATGGATCAGGAGGTCTCTTGATTCTTTAAGGAATAGGTGTATTGCAGTCAAGCCAGGCACAAACCCCCCAGACTGCTACACCTTTTGTTGTATTAACAGAATAAATACAACAGTATTTATCACAAACATTTTATAAACACATCACAGCCACGGTGCTTTGTGCTGTGAGAAGCATGCACATGAATTTACAGTTCATTGTATGAAAAAAAGAAATTTATTTTAGATTATATACAACTTGTTGGCATCTGTTAACTAAGTACTAGGAAAGATTGCTGTGGGTTGCTAGATCATGTTCGAGTTTGTTCTATTACCCTGAGAGATAATGCTGTGGTAAGTAAATATTAGAAACTGTCTCTTGATTCAAAAGGAACAAGTTCAGATCCTGCTAAAGGTTGACAGAATGTAGCCAAAAGTATGTACATATGCAACCTGTAGAACAAGGTGTCTCCAGAAAGAGGAATTCCCTGTGGTCTCCTTGCAAGGTCCAGTGGGAAGACTGGTTCATGCTCTTCTCTTAGTGGTTTGTGTTTTTAAATATATGTAAAGGAGTCATCTTCTTGAAGTATTTTGAGGAGTACATTTTGGTTCATGAAATATATGCTGAGTACAAATATCTTCTTGTTCAGACTTAACCAAATGTAAGGACCAGGAGCTGATTTCTTTTTTGGACTGCCTAATGCCATGTACTAAAATATTTCAGTTAAATGCAAGAAAATTCTCTTGTAATTAATTCTGAGATATTTTGGACATACATACAATTTTGGGAAAAACATTTTTTTTTTATAGCTCCTATCATAAACAAACAATGATGCTGTCCCAGGAAAAATATATTTCACTCTCATGGGCTTTCATTGAATAAAGAGATTTTGAACTGAGCTCCTTAAAATATCAATGCTCTATATTACTCCCCAGATACAGATATAAATCTTTATAATAGTGCACTTTACAAGCAGCACTCCTGAGTCTTTTTTTGATTGGTAATCACAGTGTTTCCTTATTAATACAGTAAAAAATGTAAAAGACATAAACAGTTTGCAATCTATCTGCTCTTTCTGTATGGAGATACATCAGCTTCTGCTTTAAGCAGTCCTAATGTTTCAGCCATCATATTTTTTATGGGTTTATATGGGAAAGAAATTGTACCAGAAAACTGAATTCAATGACAGCCATTCTGTGAATAAATCCAGTTATCTTTGGTATCCTGAATGGAATAAAAATGTACAAAAGTTATATTTCTGCATAATCACAGAGTTATGTTGACTGTTTTTAATGTCAGTAGGGAAACAGATTTCCAACCAACAGGTTTTTTCCCCCAAATACTGCCTAATTTCAGGTTATGTTTTCATTAAAACAGTGTCTAAGAGACACTGTGTGCTTACTAATCCTGACACTAAAATATCTGATGAAAATGTAAAAATATTCAGGAATAAAAACTAATCTACATTTTGGATAAAACATAAGAGTCCAGATACTCTTAATATTTTTAAACCTCATAATTTTCCTATCCCCTTGTGCCATGACTTATGAAATTTCTGATGACCAAACTGCTTCCCTCCCCAGTTACAGAGGCAATATGTCTTTCTCACACCTTGATTAATATTATGTTTGTGTTTGGTAGGGAGTTGTGAATATGTAGGCTTCCATAAATTGGCATGAATTCTGGTAAGCCCACGTCCTTCCCACTAGCAATGTGTGTTTCTGGAAGAATTCAGCCACATTCCTTACCTTTTTTTTGGTATGCCTGGACAACATTTTTAGGAGCCATGTCTTTTCCTTTGGGAAGGCAGAGCAACAGGGTTGTTTGCTTTTTTTTTTTTGGTGGAAGGTGAAGAGGGGTTAAGAATTTTTCTTCCTCCGTCTGTTGTATGCTGAGGCAAATGTTTGGATAACCTAAAAACTGGGTGTCTTTAGAGCAAAGCACAATTTTGGCAGTGTTGGGTGTTGATATAATTCCCATTTCAGAATATTATTTTGTCTTTATTGCTGTTTGTTGTTTGCCAGCTGCCATTACCTCTTAGTCACCTACAATGAAGACAAATGGAAAGTGAGCCTGTTTCTTAGACTCAAGGCAAAGTTAAAGCAAAGCCTGAATGCACTGACACTATCTGTTACTGTCAGTAAGACACCTCCATAGTGCTGGTGGAGCCTGAGCATCTCTGGAACAACTCAGGCACTGGTCTACAAGTGCCATACAGATGTTAAACCCACCTTATTCCAGAAAGTGTTTGTACAGTAGGGTGTGCTAAACTTCTGGAACATGAACAACCAATGCAGTTCAGACTTCTTGAACTACACCATATGGCTGCTTCTGTGGATTCTCATAGATTATCCCCCAGTTATCCCAACGACATTCTTTTGAGGTCATTACATGAATCTGTATATAACCTTTGAGGAGATGAGTGGTGAAGTCAATAGCAAAGATAAATTCTGTAGTTCTGTGCTATTAGGCTTCCACAGAATTATAGATAGTCTACAAAGACTGTGTTTACAGCTTAGGTGTATAATTTATAGGATAACCCTGGGAATTTTCTTGCTACTTAGTCTTAGGGATAATGATAAATACTTAATAGGGATTTTGTTGCCATGTCATAGGACATTTCATAGACTGCCATGGAAACAGAGTTTGGTTGAAGAATCTATACAGCACTACAAAAGCTGGCTGGATGAATACATGCAGGTCATCAGAAGAAGGATTTCCTGACAAAATGCAAATTTATGATCTTGCTACCTTTTTGGTCTAGTTTAATGTGATACAATATGAACCTTATGGGAAATATTTGCCTGCAATATTTTCGGGTTATATGAAGCTGGACTGACTGCACAGCTGCTGAAAAATGGGATTAATATTCAAAATTATTTTGACAAGTTGTAGATACAGCCTGAAAAATGGATGCAAAATCAAATGATAGAAGAAAGCAGGTATCTCCAGTAACCAAATACAGGGCAGGAAAGTTCGTTAGGATCAGCTTTTAGGAATTAGTTTTGGGATTAGTGTGGATCACAAACTGAGCATAAATCATGATGTTCCGGAAGAGATAAGATTAATGATGGGATTTCTAAACAGGAAGGCAGTCTGTCATACAGAAGAAATGCTTGTACTCTGGTCAGAAATGGTAAAACCTAGCTTAATTTCTAGGTCCATTTTTTGAGGCTTCCAAATAAGAGCATAGGTGAAAGTTCTGGAAAAGTGATCTCCATGAAGTACTGCAATACCATTTGTAGGGTTTGGTGGTGACACATAGCTGAAGAGAAAACTAAGGCACTGAGATGTGGAGTTTTCCAGTTCTGAGTAGAAAATTCGTACCTTCAGTACTGGTACAGGCTGGAGCAATCTCGTGGAGAAGCATCTCTTTGTAGTTAACCATATATTGGTCACAGAGGGTAGTAAATATGTAACTCTAAGTCTTCCCAAATTGTGACACATAGATGTCCTGAGTAATAGACACAAATCTTAAACTCTGTGGTGTATCATTATTAAGCATTAAGCATTACTTTTAGAGTTCCCTGGTTGGCTCTGGTACTCTACAGATATAAATTAAGATATTTTCCTCTGGCTCTATTTCTCTGCAAAATAGTCAAACCAACATTGGAACTTGTAGAAACAATGATGTCTGCTTATTCAAAGTAATACTTATTCTGATGCTGAATGTCTCATCATGATAATTGCCCAGAAAGGACTCTTGGTGCAATGTGTCTGGGGAATAATGTCAACAGTAGAAAGGGGCTGTGCTGAAGACTACAATGGCAAAAAAAGTGACACATTAATTGTCTGGGGTGGACTGTAACACAGCAGAACATAATAGGAAAACTGGGAGTGTATAAGGTTGCAGAAGTCTTCAAAATTGAACCACAGAAGTGAGCTTGTTCCTCTTTATGCCTAAGGTGGAAGAAGTGTATCTAGATGATTCCCAATTATGTTTAATTTATTTTTAAAAATCTCCATCCCTTGCTGAAGTTTTCACATAGTTCCCAGTTTCCAGAGCTATATAACTTTTTTTATACACACACACATGCACGCACATATAGAAATTTTCTGCTGAAAAATAAACCAGTTGCCAAATGCTTCTTGTCATGACTTCAATGATTCCTTTGTTACCACACCAGAGTGTGATGGTTAGGGTTTATCACACATTTCTTTCTAATTATGCCCATTTTCTAGACATCTTACTACTGTTCCTGCTGCTCTTCTCTTCAGTCTCTTCAATTTGTCTACATCTTTCATAAAGTATGACACTGAGAACTGACACAGAAGTACTGCTGAGCTTGTGAGCAATGAGGAGAGTGAGACAATTTCTTTCCTTGTCTTACATAGGATGTTCTGGTTAACTCATCAGAATGACATCTGTCATTTCTTTTTGTAACAGTGTTACACCATAGGCTGGAAATTACATACTCTGCTGTCTTCCACCACACCAGGCCCTTTTCTATGCCACTGGCTCCTGACTGATTAAGCACGAGTGCATCCGTGCCTTTGAGGATTTTTATTTTTTCCTCTATGGATCCTGCGCTTTCCACCTTCCTGCACTGGGTTTTGTTCTGTTGACTTAGGCACCATGTAAGTATGGCTAGGGAAGGATCTCAGGCTCAACCAGAACAAGCAAAGTGTCAGTATATCACAGGTATTTGTGTTAGCAGCTAATCAGCTGGGAATAGCACTATCTCCTGATGGTGGATATGGACTCATTCTTGTGATCCTGGGTCATGTCAAGGACTGAACTCTTGATGCTTTGCTGTTTTTTCCTCTAATTATCTGTGTACTGTAGCAGCTATGACAACAGTCACAGGGCTGTCTCAGGAACTAGAGTGATAGTGAAAGCTGATGTTAGCATGTAGCATGAAAGATAATGGTGATCCCTGTAAACACTAAAGATCAGACTGGGCCCCTGTACCTGTTACTTTGCATGAAAAAAGGAACAAATCCTAGGGCTTTTGTCCAAAGGACCATGAGCATTGCAATCCCAGATAAAAGAGGAAATATTCCACTGTTTAGTCACATTTAGTCTAGGTTTCCATAAATCCCTGATCATGGGTATCTTTACAAATTGCACTGTATGGAGAACTAAGCTGTCCTTGAATATTAATAACCCAGACTAGCCAGATCAGTTCTATATTAAGGTCATGTCACTCATTGCCTGCCTAGTGATGTCAGGGCAGTTCCAACAGTCTTTAAAGTACCACATAATTTACGGCCACAAATGCTAATTAAAACTTTTGGTTCCATTAATGCACATGTTCAGAAATGACTTGGAGTTGTCTAAAATGCTGGGCTTTTGTCTATAATGGGAATATCAGTGGAAACTCGTAGGTGCCAAAGGCTTTGCATGTTCTGCCCCCAGCTTTGGAGCATGGTGCCAGCTGAGACTCAGAATGTTAATTCCATAAATGCCTTCAAGTCAAGACTACAGGCATGTTTGTTTAATCTGGCTTTTCCTGAACAATAGCTTTGTCTCTGGGTGCATTCTCTAAAGTGCTCTGAGATTTTTTTGTGTGTGTTTTTTTTAACATGAAGAGCACCACATACGTAAATGTATAAAATGTGCGATGTATTTTTAATGTGCAGTGATACATTTCTCTTCATCACCCTATACAAAAAAGGAAACGTGCATTCATTTGATTCCAAGAACTAGAAGACTTTTTTATACTAGCAATGAAGTTAAAAAAAAATCAGCCCCTTCTAAACTTGTATATTACATAAATAATGAACATTAATGCAGTTTCAAAAATGGTAGCAATCATTTCTCAAATGTATTGTTATTTTAATACTCACAAGAGATTACTTTGATTTTCTGAATAATATCTAGGTTTACAGCAGGAACTGCACAGCCTATGTGAGTAATATGAGACCTAATTTTGTTATACCCTGAAATCAATAAATATATACTCTTAGAAGTGAGTTACTGATGCCATTTGAACAAAATCACCTTACCTAGACTCATGGTGCAAACTTGGACACACCAAGTTTGGTTGGAGGAAAAAACCAAACCCTTCCAAGCAAAGCTGATATTTTGCTGTTGTTTATCTCCCTCACCTTCACCTTCAACCCTCCCCCATCTCTTCTGCTTGCCTTCACCTGGCTGCCTTTGCTCATTTGCAAATCTCAATTGAACACTTTTTTTTTTTTTAATTTGCAAGAAGAAATGCAAATTGCTAAAATGCAAATGCTGGTAGTGACAAGAAGCTATATGCAAAAATATGATATAGGACTTTGATATAGAACAATTGTGTCTGTAGGAATGACAAATGATACTCATATAGTTAAAATGCTGCATTTATTTTGCCACAACTCTCCATGTGGACATTCTTACTCAGAAATAAACACTTTTTGTTTCCAGTTCAGATAAAATGCTTTCAAAGCTGCAGAAGCTAAAATGGATAAACCCATTCATTTTACTCACAAGCACACATACATTCACATCCTTATGGAGGAAAAAGCGGGTTATATTGTCCAGCTACAGTGGTTTAAATTCCCACATTAGTATATATTGTTATAATTTCTGATATAGGCAGGCTCTTACACTCCATATGGCTTCCATATGCACAAACCCTTGGTTACTGAAGATGGATGAAAGCCATATTGTTTTTTAATGCATGTGCTGAGGAAAAAGAGCTATCACTAACCTGTGAACTGATTATACCTGGTATACTTAAACTGATGTTAAAGCCTAACTATAGTCATATAAAGCTATGCCTACAGCAGAAACCTTTGGTAGAATACAAAGGACAATTAAAAGCATGTTATAATTTTTCAAAAGGAATTTCCATTACTGGCAGAAGTTTATAAAGATATTTTTGCTGGTA
This sequence comes from Aphelocoma coerulescens, assembly GCF_041296385.1. Taxonomy (NCBI): domain Eukaryota; kingdom Metazoa; phylum Chordata; class Aves; order Passeriformes; family Corvidae; genus Aphelocoma; species Aphelocoma coerulescens. The sequence continues at coordinate 45,218,602 of NC_091015.1, forward strand.
AGGAAATGTTCTTGCTGATGTAGCTCATTTTATGGAAGGAGATGGCAAATGCTGTGCTAGAAGTGTCCTGTTGGTGGAACAACGGCAGTCACAGTAGGACTGGTTACTGATAGAGCCCCCTCCACAAACACTTCCTAGTGTAGACCAGACCTCAGGGTCCATTTCAAAAGCTGTTATGTAAATGGGGTGTTAAAACCATTGTGACAGCAAAGAAACAAAGATCATTCCCTGTGGGGAAAGGAATATGCAAAACTGGCTGGGGACAGTCCAACAGTTTGGAGTCAGCTGTCTTCCTCTGCAAGGATCTGACTGAAAGAGGCAGCAGGCAAAACTTGCTTCATTTGGCATGGTAGGCTCACAAATCCCTCTGAGCTGAGGGCTAAGTCCAGGGGCATCTGGGATTTTTGGAAGTATGGGTGGCTCATGTCACGGAGTTCAAGCCCTGTTTTGGGCCCCTGTTTGGTTTTGCTGAGACTTTAACGTGAAGTGGAAAGGTTGAGGTCGTGGGGAGAATGCAAGTGTTGGAGGAGAGGTGCAAAGTCCTTGTGCAGGCACTCTCTGCTGTCCTGCTCAGAGGGAGGATGAGCAAAACCACATGGTCCAAGTGTCAGAGGTAGCTTGCACATAGCACACAGATGTTTCATGGTTCATTTCCCACGGTTCTGTGTCTTTGGAGAGGTCATAGGCAGAGGTCTGCTGAGAAGAAGCTTATTTATTCATACATTTACAGAGCTATGGTCAAAATACTGAACCAGAATGAAGAACAAATCTGTATGTAACCTTGGGTAGAGCAGTCAATAGTCTCTGCTTTCATTCTGCCCCCTCCTGCTCCTGTGCACCCCTAGACACTGGCTGGAACATAAGTTAAAGTCCATGCTGGGCAAATCACTGTCAGTGTGCAGTACAGCCTAAGTCCAACAGAAGTGCTCTTGATCTATCAGCAACATGAAAGATATATTGCACCCCAGTGGCAGCAAGCAGGGGAAAAAACAAATAAAATGTTATTATAATATTTCCTGTGAAGGAAGTTGGGATAATATTGTGGCTGGTAGCTGACCAGCTGCTTTCATTTAATATTTTTTCTAATTTTAGTCAGTGTTGGTCAAACAAACACAGCTTTCAGGGGATTTCCTTCAGTGTTAACAGACTGTCGTGTAGTTAGTTGAACAGAAGCTCTGCAGTGTGAGGTATGATCAAGAAATGTGCCCTTTTTAAAAATAGTGCTGCATCAGTACAATTTGCTGTTCTTGAGAGGGGCAGATTTACCAAACCTGTGACCGAGATTGTGCTGTTCATTGGCTTAATCCTGCTGCAATTGCACATCTCTGGGGTACTGAATTTGGATGGGCCAGACCTGCTCATGGTGATGCAAAGCATTAAAGAAAATGGAGAAATTCTGTGTTACAGTCTGGCCTGGGAAGCTCAACCACTGGAAACGGCGGCTGTAGCTGGAGGTGCGAATGTACTGCCTCGCACCTGCAAAAAGGAAGTCTGGAACTCAGCCCTCTAAAATTATTCCTGGGTACAGAATGGGCTATTATAGTGGAGTTTTCAAAGAACTCTTTTTAGGGTGAAAAATAAAATTCACTGGCTGGCTGGTAGCAGAGTCATAGACAGTCTGCCACTGTGTACTCAGTGCCCAATGTGCTGCTTATTCTAAGTTGAGCTGCTAAATTGCTTAGTGTTAATAATTTGTTGTTTATTGCAGTGGTGGAGCTGCCTGCCTGCCTGCTCCTGGGGCTATGGCCAGTTAACCATTCCCTTCCCGAGGGGTGCAACCCTCCATCCTCACCTTGACCCTCTTTTTTCGCTGCCGAGTTGCAAGACCTTTAAGTTGCATGTCTTTTGCTTTGCAAGAGCTTTTCAGGATGTGTTGAATGCTTGCATGACTCAGAGAGATGGCTTCAACTTGAGATCCCTAAAATCTGTAACACTGGGATTCAGAGCCACATGCTTCTCTAACATTCGTAACCAAAATGTCATGGCCATGTGGCTCCTGCATTCAGCAGAATTATGGTTTGCTACAGAGGTTTATGAGTGCATGGGCACAGTTAGAAAGTTTGCTATCCAGTCTCCATTCTGCATGAAGGGATTTGAAGAAAAATCCAGGCACCAGATTCATTTTAGAAACTGTAAAAGCTGTTTTGGGATATTCAGGGATCCTGACTATATTCACCCGAATGTTAACAAATTGTGTTTATGTGTTAAAGGGAGAGGGAACAGCTAGAAACATATGCCATCTTGTATCTGTTTCATATAGTACTATTATGATCAGAAACTCAACTTTCTGATATTTATGGTCCATCAGTATGTCCATAACGCACTGGTTCAGTTGAGAATTTAAGTGATATTTTCATTTTGATTAATGGTTGGGAATGAAAACACAGTCTGATATCTCAAAACCAGACTGTGAAAGTCTTCACTGAAGACTTCAATGGTGAAACTGCTGCTTGCTGAAAACAGCTCTCTGAGACAACTGGTAAGCTTGCAAATAGTGTAAGAGAAGAAAAGGAAGACAGAATAGTGAATCACCAGAAGCAAGGACCAGGAAGAAGAACAGTTTTCTGGCTACAAATGTTTCTGTGTTAGAATGACAGAGTGGATATATCCAAAGAAGGCCAGACAAGGAAGTTTTAATGAAGGCGTTCTCAGGCTGGCAATGTTCTTCTTATTCCCAACACTTTGTTAAAGTCAAAGACTTTCTAAAACGTGTAGCCACAAGCAGAATTCACTCCTGTTGAAGTGTATTTAATTTTTAAAAGTTTTATAAGGCTATTCTTCAGCAAAACAACTAAGTGACATGAAAAAAAAGAACAGCATTTGGAAATTATAGCAAATGATAGACTTTGTTCTTCAGAATAAGTTCACAAATTTTTGCTCTTCCTGTATTCTTTTGCAAGTGTGGCAAGCAAAGCTATCTGTAACTAGCAGTGGATTCAGAGTAAAAGAAAAAAAATGTGCATTAGTGACTACTACAAAGAAAACATAAAAGAGAGGACATGCCATGGGGGACATCTGCCATGAGTTCAAAGAAGAAGAGCAGACATACTTCTGGTAGCCAAAACCAGGATTATAGTCACAGCATTAAATGGACCACAACACCTTTTTTGGTGATGTAGTTCTCATGGCACTTTAATTTGGTGTTCTGTCTCTAATTGCTATCTATACCTTGCCCTGATGCCACCTATTCTCACAGGGTGTGTCGTGCCTTTCTACCAGCTTTGCACATTGAAAATGGCAGGATTCACCCTGTAAAGGGCTTGTTCTTAATTTTTCATCCTCAATTAAAAGAACCACACGCTTGCCATATTAAAATTTAAAATTGTGTTTATTGAGACATATGGGTATTTACTATGTGCAAATGTTATATTTACTTTGAGATGTTTTCATATGTGCATATTTCTGTTAGTGATAATGTTATTATGGTAATTCCTACATAAATGTGTATAGTATGTATTTTAAGTATCTCTGGAAGTATTTATTAGTTACCTTGTTGCTAATCACTTTCAGAATGTAAAATTTTGAATAGCGAGCTAAATAGTTCACATGCATGTTGATTTCACTTACCTATTTTAGGGAATATTTAAGGTAATGTAAGGTCTGAATCACGACAACCTAGGCAAGGCTGTCTGTAACTTGTCCTGACAAACCACATTTGGTTCAGTTTATTCAGTTAACTTTTATGAAAAGAGTTTTGAGGAGAATTATTATCAAACTCTTGAAAAATATTTTGCAGTGAGGGCTGGAGGGAATATTGCAGTTTATAGAAGTGAGGGCAGAGTCTGACCTACAGATACAAGGAGATGATTGGAAAACAAAAACTGCTTGGAAACCTTATACTCGCTTTTATTCTTAGTGTGCCATTCAATTAAACATTCTCTGAGGCTGTACTGCAGTTCTTTCTCATATTTTCTCATTGAAAACCCAGTTCCTTGAAATGATACTGGGGAAATCTGTGACCACCAAAATAATCCACCTATTATTGCTCATGACCATGGTATTACTAGCTGTGAGGTAACAAAGTTAAGGGAAGCCCAAACACTGTCCCCTGAAGTGCATGAGAGTTTTGATTCTCACTTCAGCAACACTTTGATTTGGTGGATTTTCATGTAGTCACTGCAAAACTACCTGGACCTAACACTCTGTAAAACTGCCTGAAACTCATGGATACAGTGGTAATGTGACATATCTGAAGGGCCCATCTACACCAGTATCTTAGTTCAGATAAAAATTGTGGGCTTGAATGGCAAAGGAAGTGATCCCTACTTTTGGCACATCAGGGAATCTCCATGGCATACAGGACTGTGGTTACACAGAACCTCCTCATAGATGTGCAATCATGATCCAGGAGATTATGAAAAAAATGAAGAGAGAAGTCACATTAATTATTGTTGTCATTCTTGGTATGATAGCTGAGTTACTTCAGGATAAATTGGGCTCATTGTTGAGAAGAAAATTCTGTGATACATTTGTGTACAGATCAGAGTAGTGGAATACACTCAAACACAGTTTTGCAATGACCCACTTCATCAGTGCATTCTCATCACAATAGCAGCTGGTCAGCTTTATATCAAATGATTTATAAGGCAAGTACCCTACTTTAATTATGGTGATAATCATGCTTTATCAGATGTATTTTAGCATCCTGAGAAAGAAAAAAAAGTCATATTATGAACATACCACCTTAAACACTATAAAAATCATTTGTCTCTTGAATATCACTTAGGTATCCATCAGGTAGGTAAAGCTTGGAATCTTAAAAAAAAATTAGGATCAATGTAAAAATTACATCAGAAAGGAAGAGAGCAAAAAATCTTTGAATTTGAAATGGAAAGAATTATAAATCCTTTTTGTTTTGAACATGATATGAATCTTGTAATGGCAAGTCTTACATTTCTGTGTCTTTAGCAGATGGAGGAAGGATATATGAAGAGCTCCAAGTCAACTGACAGAATAATTTACATAAAATCTTCACCTCTGAAAACAAAAGGATTCCTAGTCAGTAAGAATCATAGCAGATACTGAATTGCAAGGGACCCACAAGGATCTCAAGTCAAACTGAAGTGAATGGCCCATTCAGGGATTGAACCCACAACTTTGGCATTATTAGCACCAGTCTCTAACAAAGTGAGCTGATCTCAGGGTCAAGCTGATGTAGAAAACCCTTCCCTTGATGAAATGAGAGTGTATGATTTGCAGTTATGTGGGAGGGGGATTTTCTCAATATGTTTCCTTGCTGAATAAAAGGGGCCACAGCAAGGTTTATGAGTTTAAACATGTCATGATTTTATCATGAGCACTGAGTTTTCTAAGTGGGTGGGTACTGTCAAGCATGCCAGGATGTGTCACAGCAGCGTGGGGCTGTAAAGGCAGGCCAGTAACTCAAAATGTTTCAAAACGTTTCAAAATTTATTAGGGATGAATGCTCCTGAGCACCTCATGTTTTCATACTTTCACTCTTGCTTAGGTGTTTAGTGGCTGCCTGAAGACAGATAACCTCCATGGTTATCTGGTTAGCTCTTAACATCTAATTATCACTTCATCCTAGGCTTTGGGCTGGGTGATTGAGAATCAGTATGTTTAAAAATCTCTAAACAAAGGATTTTTTAAAATATATTTTTAAAGGAATTAAGTGAATTATTCCCATAATAGGAATCTCCTCAGTGGATATGGGAGGAAAACTAAGCAATGGCCTAGGGCTTTGGGGGAAAAGGCTGGTTCAATTAGGCGTGGGATAAAACACCTGGTCTGATTTTTCCCCATGTGTTTTATATTTTCAGTGATCTAATACAATATAGTAAGGAAAAGAATGGACCAAGTAAGAAGATTCCTCCTTGGCAACAACTAGTACTAATTAAAGAACTAAGCAAAACACCTTCCTTTATGGCATTTTGAATGTATGGATAAGTGTAAACATACCTTATTTTTAGTGCAGGAAGTGGAATGCCTGTGGTTTAATTTGTGTCTTAACATTTGCTTCTCTAATGACCAGATTAAAGGAAAGGGACCTGCTCCTGGTTAGATGTTTCTTTAAAGGACTTTCTGGCAAATATCTTACTGGTAAACCTGATCTTGAAGAATCACATCCTCTTTTACCCTGTCCCCACAAGCTCTTGTCTCTTAGCCCATTTCAAAAGCATTTGCAAAACTTTCAGTGGACACAAAATAGTCAGCTGCTTTCATTTGGTTTGCAGTTCCTGACTACATACAGCATTCATATAGAGCCTGCTGTGGCTCTAAAGGCATTACCAGTGATGGAGACGATGGAGAGGAGAAAGAAAAGGTGTAGGAATCAGGACAACCATTGGAGGAGGAACCCTAGTTAAACCTGGTAACTGGGGAGCAAGATGGGACATGGTCCACCTTTCAGAAATCACAGGTTGCTGGCTGTATTGCAGCATTTGTCTCTTACAAAGACAGATTTTTATGTCCCTTACCCTTGTGTGCTTACCTAGATAGTAGCCTTGAATATGTTGAATATGGCCTTCAACATCTTTTAGATACAGTCACTACTTTGTTCAAAAGGCAGAAGCCTGGAAAGAGGTGCTAAGAAGCAAACTAATCAGCATGAGGCAACCATGAATGAGTATTCCATATAATTACTATACCTTTCATCTCATTAATTCATTTGCTCAATGGCTCTTTCCATTTTTCAACTGTCACAGCATCACCTTCAAGATTTTGAGCCCTGTCTTCCAGTCTTTTTGTTTACCTGAAGAATTTCAGTCTCAATGCCACACCTTCCTGAGGACCTTTCTGATCCTCTCTGTGGCTAAATCTATAACCTTTCTAAGGAATGTTTTATTTATGGATGTGCACTCAGCTGGTGAGGGAATTTGTGTACAATTGTGTATGTATGCACTGCCATGGAAAAGTAAACAAAGCTGATAATTTCTAGAACTATGTGGGGAGTGTCAACGGCATAAATATCAGCATGTTTCATGAAATTCATGTACGGACAGGCATTCCGAATCAGATCATACATGCTGTTTCCTCTCATGCCCCATCTGATATCTATGGATGAAGGAAACTCTTGTAAGTAGCTGTAAAATAATCGGCTCAAATGGAAATATTTTTTTCCTGTCATCAATTTATAGCAGTTCTTTTTCTCTAATTCTTAGAACTGTGTATAGAAGTGAAAAGTCTTCTTACTTTAAGAAATATATTTTTCCTTTTACAAGCTTAATCTATTTTCCATTAAAATATCTCATGACAATGAGTTCCACTGAGTAACAGACTTTTGCATTTTGGTGTTGCACCAACTAAAAGTCCAGAATCATTGACATGACTACAGATCTCATTTCAAATTTACCAAAAAAAAAAAAAAAAAAAAAAAAAATCAGCAGAAATCTGTTGAATTTACTAGTGCTTGACTCTGATGTACCCAAGAAGAAAATCTATTTATTTCTATATGTTTGGCATTTTCGATGCCTGAGGGAAAGACAGGCTTCATACCCATAGGTTTATTCTGGGGAGGTGATGTCCTCTGTATTGATACGTAGCCCCAGTCTTTCCCTTTCTACCTCATTTAGTTTTGCTTTTAAGTCATTAAAACAGGAGAAATTAAGCTCAAATATATCACAGTGGTTTCTACATGGTGAACATACAAAGCTGCTCCAGGAGTATGATGGTTCTGCACAAACCCAAATAAAGCGAGGAACAGGAGCAGGTGATCAGTGACTGCAGTACTCGCCCAATATTTCATTCAGTACATTTCTGAAGATAACTAGGAAAGAAGGAAAATATATATTTAGGCTTAGTTTGAGAATATATCAAGTTCCTTATGGAATAAATGCCCCAGAGAAAAAGAGGATGTATCCTTCAGTAAAAGAGTATTTACTTTCACTCTAACTCACGGGAGGAAGTGTACAACCAGTGTGCAAAATGCTATGGTGTGTTTTGGTATAGGAAATATTGCTGGCAAGCAGCTTTATAGGAAATGTTAAGGTTTTAATTAAATCTATATATTGTTTTTACTCTGCAACTACATATTTATTTTTACAGGAAATGATATTTTTAAAGCAAGCCTCCTTCAGTGTTGCTATCTTTTCTACAAGGATCTTCTGAGAGGTGTTCCTTATAGAGAATACATGGATATGTTTCCTCTCAACATTCTGGTTTCTTATGGTCTGGTGTGACAAATTGAATAATCAGGGGTGGGAACATGACTTAGTCTGATCATATTGTTGCAGTAGTCAGAAGCTTGTGCTTGGTGGTACACACTACCTGTCTGTACCAAAAGGGAAAAGGCTCCATTTGGGACATCATATGCTTTCAATGCCTACTGGAACTCAGCAACTGAATTGAGAGACAGGGTCACATTTCACACCTTATTCATGAAGCCTACTCCTGAAGTGTGTCTTACAGAAAAATGTCCTGGACTCCCAGGAAAGAACTATGGGAAGAGTATTTATAAGTAGGAAGTTCAAAACTTTTATGGAATAAAAGTCCCGAGGGGCTAAACTGCTGGCCCTATGCCACTTATGCAGCAAAACAATTAATTCAAAGAACTTGTGATAAGTTGAAGCCATAAATACTCAGGCAGTTTTCTAGGCAAATCATGGTAAACTTGTGTTCCAAAAAGGTCACAATCTAATTCTTACCATGGTAAAATAAAAAGTATTGAGGGAATTGGAAATGTCTTCATCTCGTATATAAGTGTATTTAAAGTAAGTGAACAGCTGATATTCTCCCATGTATTTATTAGTATTCCCTGAAAATTACATGAGCAAACAAAAGCTAAGCTTATTCTGAAATTTGCGAGTCTGGATTTATATCTTTTAAAGTGACAATGAAATGATAGATGAATTGATGGAAGAAGAAAAAAAGAAAACTTACCTGCTATTGTGTTAATTTTAGTTAACAGAAGAACTGAAAAAAACCAATATCTAGTATACTCTTTACTTCAACAACCAAAGCATACTTAAGTTTTTATAAATTCAGGGAGAAGTACCTCAGGCTTAGTGAATAGACTTAGAATAGTCTTAAGAGGCTGCAAGAGTAGGCAGGAGGTTACTTTCCCCAGAGACTTTTTTTTTCTATTTGTCAGAGTAAACTCTCTAAACCTGAAGCCTCGGCAGACTTTTTGTTTTTTAAAGCAGCTATTGTTCTGACAGTCTCTTCATTTTCCCTTTATTCTTTTTCTTTCAGCAGACCTGTGCACCAGAAACTGAAATGCAATGTGAGTTTTGTCAAATCTACATCAAAATAAAGTTCCAAAGCAGTATTTAACAGGAAATGGAAAGAAAGCAATCTCCTTTGCCACACTAGCTTGATGCTTAGTTGTCATATTTCTCGCATTTGTGATTTCTCCCTTTGATCACTCTAATAACAATTCCTTAGACTATTAAAACTGGAAGTCAGAAACATGTTAGTGGAAAATTCTACTTTTCACCATTTATGCTGTCTGTTTAATTTTTGTGATTTGCTCACTTTGGACCCTGAGCAGCGGTTAATTTCACCACTTTTTTGCCCCTGTGTTATGCCAGTGTAAACCTGTCACGACTTGCTTGTAAGGAGGTTAGTGATGTGTGATTGATAGGCTTTGACAAAAACCTACTTTTGGGCCAACTACCTTTGGTGAGGTGGGGTGTGTGTAGTCAGTAGGATTTTTCTGTGTTGCTGTTAGCAGTACTGGAAAAAAGTAGGGAACAGTGAAGACTGGCACAACACGGATACATTTGGCCCTTGCTTTAGTTCTGCTTTCTAGTTCTCTTTAGAACAACACCCCTCCTGTGTGAGAGGTTCTCCTAAAGGAAAGTGCCTAAATTAGTTTTCAATCTGACCTGAAAGTAGAGTGCTGGGTAAATGGTCTTTTTGATTTTTTTTCTCTCTAGCACTTAGGACACTTCCAGATGAACAGATAAACACTGCTGTTTGTATCCCTCTTTTAAGAATAATTAACAAAAAATATTGAAGCAAAATAACAAATGTGAGAATCTTATGTCCTACCCCACAAGAGCAGGAATTGTCCAATCAGGACAAGGAACATGGGAATAACTTGGAAATATTTGTCTTTCCACCTCTCTGTCAACACCTGTGGAATTTGCATTGGGCACTTTATATGGTGCTATATTTTGGGCTGCTGTTTGACACCATTTACAAAGCAATCTGTGTTTTAATATTAAAGTCTCTGAGTTGCTAATATCTTTAAAGCAAGCTCCACTCATTTTCTTTGCTTGCTTTTTATGGAATCAATGGGCTGAAGTTTAGTGCTTGTAAAGGTGGGGGATGTGCAGTGGTAGCTAAAGCCATCTACTGTGAGAGCCATCAGCAAGTAAACTCCTCTGTGCAGCACTGCCAAGGCAATGCAGCCTAACTGGCAGCTTTTTTTGCTATTTGTTCCTAGACTGCTCCTCAACAGAGGATGACAACATGCTTGTTTTTGTGACATGGGCAAGCAGAAAGCAAGATGAAGTCACCAGGATTATTTCTGTTTGGGATGTAAGGCAAGGTTTGAAGGCAGATAATCAGGAGGAAATGCTAGTGCAGTGACCTGCTCAGAAAGGGAAGCTGTTGTAGAAGAGCTTTTGTGCACAAGTGCTGATATTTTTTTCCATTTTCTATAAGTCTACCATTTCAGAATCATTGTTACCAGGTCCTCAGGGCATGGTTTGGCTAGCGTAGCTGACTAGATGAAGTAAGGATCCCTTATTAACTTGTCAAAGTATGATGTGGCTGCATCATTTTCTCACCCATTTGCTTTACTTAAATAAAGGTTGGTGGTTAGGCTTCTGTTGCATTGTGTTCTCCTGCTAATTATCAGTGTACTTGTTTTAGAGACAATTAGCCACCTGGTTCATTCTCCCATTGAAGTCAGGTCATCATGAGTTACATCTGCTTTCAGGACTCTTCAAGTCCAAGACATAATAAAAAGATGATGATTATGATTATAAAAAGCACTCAGGTTTGGGGATAAGCTGTACAGAGCACTGAGTTCTCAAGGAGGATTGGGTTACAAAGCTCTTGCAGGGGCTTTCTTCTGCATGTCACAGAAGATGGATGTGAAAAGAAAACAGATTTTGTGATGCCAGAAGTCCTTTAGCCTATGAGTGGTAAAGAGTGTTTGCAAAGGTAGATAGATAAAGGCTAGGCAAAGCGAGATGTGATGCTTCCCTTTGGCACTGCGGTGATACAACACAAAAGTGACAAGTAAGCACGTCTCTGTGCATACTGCATTTGCATAAAAATAAAAGTTGTTCAGACCTGTGGGTGTTTCCTTTTTAAAAATGTGCTATATAATGTGGCATAAGATTATGTGTGATGCACATTTACTTTTATAATCCCATATGTTCCGGTAAAACTCTGTATTTTGAAGTAAGATTTTATTACAGTAGAACCTCGTTAATTCTCGCTAATGACTGGGAGACCCTTTGCAAATTACTGAGTTTTGTATACAATCAAATGCCATTTAATGTATTGTGTTGCTAGATGTTCTTCTACATCCTGGGGAAGATGAGCTGCGGAGAACCCTGCCATTCGTGCCTCAGCTATATTCACTATGGAGAAGGGGGGTACAAAGTCATTGCAGTGGGTTTAGCTCCAGGTGTTTGTTAAAGGTGTTCACATGGGGCTAGCTCTGGAGAGGATGGAGCCCTGAATGAAAGAACAGATGGGGACTTGACAATGAGTAGATTAGCATAATTTACTTTCATCCTTTCTGGCTTGGGGTCATGGAGGGATCACAATCTGAATTTTTCTAGAGAGCACAGGTATCATTATGCTCCTAGACATCAATATGTCCATTTCAGATTCAATAGGGCCACCAACTTAAACAGAGGCAAGACCTAATCTCCCAGTAAAGAGCATGCCATAGCTTTTCCTGAGAAACTGCAGCAGCACACATAAACTGAGACGAGAGTGTTCCATTTGCTTAGGTATAGTACAGATGAGTGCATCAAATGTAGGCGAGACTTAGAGTGTTCAAAAGAACTTTTTGCATGTATAAATATACTCCTGGCTATATCTACTGGATGAGTTCTCATTGGTTGTTATGAAATTGTAGACTACCTGCTTTCATCTCTTTTACCTGCCATATTATGGAGTAATAATAGCAACTCAACAATTAAGATAATAGAATCTAGCTCTTCATTAGACACTCGTTTTTCAATCTAATCAGATTAACTCTGCATCAAAGAAATCAGTCCTCCTGACTCCTTGTCTCTCCCACGATAGAGATTTTTTCAGACATACTGTAATTGAAAGCAAACACCCTTAATTTTGTTTACAGTGATTGGGTAGGAAGAGGCTAAAGGGAGAAACCTGGGGAACTAGGGGCTCCATAGATGTGTACAGAGGGAGGCAAACTTGGGTTTATAAATGGGGGAAATGGCAAAATTTGTGGGAATGTCTAGGAAAGGGTATGCAATTATTGGGAGGTCGGGTCAACCCCCAAGAAGCAATGCAGAGGTCATGGAGGGATGAAACTCACTCAGAGAGGCAGAGAAGACTGAAGCAAGGAGAAAGATGTCAGCAATATTGTGGTGCATCCATGGACGGAATGGAAAGGAGGAGAGAGATAGGAGGCATGAAGGTGAAGAGTTATGAAAGGGGACAACAGGCATGGACGTGGGCTTATGTGAGAGGGGTACATGGCATGACCAGATTATCGGAGAGAAATGAAGTGCTGGCGTAGGCAGGAGAGAAATAGAAGTGAGAGGAAGAGAAGGAAGATGATATGGCAATGGGGAACTGGAGCATACTCCTAACTGTTCATTCGCAGGGTTCTTTAGCACTTGTCACGCTTGAAGACATGGATTTTATAGCCAAAGTGTATATTATAGTAGGGCAGGGAAGACTGTTAGACAGTTTCCACTCAAAGACTACTTTCAGCTAAACTTCTACTAGCCAATCATTTGGTTAACAGTTCTCAGACATCAAGTCTTCCTCCTGTGCAGATCTATTACATCCATAATACTCCAGGTATTTGGCATCATGAGAGTTGCAAAGGAAAAGAAAAAGCCCATCATGGTCTGACACCTGAATTTTCTGTCCTGACACTAGCTACAGCTGCACCCTGGCATTTACATGGAGTAAAAGCCCCGATAGCTACATGTGCTTGGGTCTGAGTGCTCACCCTTTTTCTACTTTGTTTCACTCATCATGTTTGGTTTTTTACCCACTTACATGGAACTTGAATGGGAATCCTCTTTCTGATGCTCAGTGTCTGTCTAAGAACAAATCACACATGAAGTCACACAGCTTCTTTTCAAGCCTGAAAAACATTTTTCAAGCCACAGAGAAATTACTTTCTATAAAACTGTTCCCATACAAATCAGTAGGAGAAGAGTGAATGGGAGACCCTGTGGGAGCAGGATGGCAGTGTAGAGGAGCTAGATGAAAGGCACTGGTTTGCCCTAATTTCTTGGCATGTAAGAAGGTAATTCATTTTGATAGCACATCACCACTGGTGGCTCTCCAACAGACGGGAAAGACTTGCTAGTTGAGGAAGTAAGTAATGTCACATGAAACATACATAATTTGCACAGAGAGAAAATGTAAGACCACTAGAGTTATTGTTTTGCTAACAATGATTCATGACAATGACACTTCAGAGAGTGCGGGCCTGGGTTGGAAGCTACGAATAAAATGTATTTCTGCTTCAGGGATCTGTTCTTGTATATGTTTTCTTGCAAACTTTAAAGAAGCTGTTGCAAACTAATCCTGTTTAGCAATTATGATTTACTTCAATTGGCTCCACTCTTCATACTGTTTATATTTAAAGAATAATATCCACCTTGTTGCTTAACGTAAACCCTGTTAAAATAACACATTTAAAATGGCATTCTTGGCATTATGGAACAATCAAAGGGGATGACAAAAGTTTACCATAGCATTTATATAGATATATATATATAGATATATTTCTCAGGAAAAAAAAGTGAGATCTTTTAATGAAGGCATCAAAGAATACATCTCTCATATCTGAAAAGAAGAACGTCTCCTGAAAAAAGCCAATTAAGGAGTAAATACACTTTTTTTATTTAGACTTGAAAAATGTAAAAAAAATCCCACCACTCCATCCACCCAACCCAGTGTTCTTTTAGGGCTATGAAGTACCTAAAGAAACATAAAGACATATGATGCAGGGAAGCGTGATACTTCATGAAAGAAACAGAGACTGTGATTTTGCTGCTACCTAAGGCATGATATTGAAATTTGTGTTCTGGAAGGGCTCTTTGTCAGCTTGCCTAGAGATTCTGGAACAAATTCTTCTCCTGTTTACACCTCTGTAAATCTGGATTTACTAAATGACAGGTGGTAGCATTATCCCGAGTGTGTGCACTCCTAACTGAGAGTGGGACTTTGCCCTACATTAAAGGCAAACTAATAGCAGCAATCCTGTGAGACATCCTTGTTTTGTGCATTCCTCGTCCTTTACTTGATGCTGTCAACCTACATGCTATCAACTCCCTTTTTAAAAATCAGTGTGAGAAGTCTTTCAGCCTGGGATAGTAAATAGCCTCTGTTTGAGGCCCTGAAGGGCTGTACTGCTCTGATCTTTTTCCTCCTTCATGGTAGGATATGAATGCACTTGGACTTATTTATCTGCTGGTTGTATAGCACATAAATCACAGTGGTGGAGGGGGTCCTGGGACAAGCTCTGAAGCAATTTATGCTGCCCTAGGACTGGCTAGGGTTTATTCACTCAGCTGCTGCCCATGTTTTGGATAAACATAACAAAATATGTTGAAGAAGTTAGAAAACATCAGATATATTTTTAAAATGTTTGCCTGTCTACTGACTGGCTAGATGCTTAAAAATTAGTAGTCAGGAGACATACAAGTGCATGCACAGAACAGAATGAACTGTAAAATATATGTAATATGTGTAAAGCGACTACTGAAGGATGAGTGTGATTGTGGAAACAGCCAAGGGAGTGAGTACAAAATGTTCTGACCTGTCCAGGACTCCAGCCAAATGAAAACAGCAGAAACTTATACTGTCAAGCTTGATTGCCCTTCAAGTCCTGCATCTTGCCTCCATTCCTGTGCATTCACCTGGGGAAGCAGAAACAGAGGGCTTTCCCCACATGGAGCCCAGACACTCCTTCCACCTGCTTCAGATTATGCATTTAAGGACCGTGTTTATTGTCAACACTTATACCTGAAATATCAACATGTTCATGAGAAATTTGGTTGAACAGTTTAAGTCATGCCTTTACTCCTTTGTGTAAATATTTGCACAATCAGGACCACAGATTCTAATTTCATTTAAGCAAATACTGTCTTGTACTATAACTGGCATATGGGGTGTTTTAACTTTGATGATATAACAGTACAAAATAATCAAAAGGAAGTAGTAAAAGTTGAATGAAATGTAGAGGGAAATGTAGAGGAAATGTAGAGGAGTTCTGCTATATGCCAAACCAACTGTCTTTAGATTGGTACAAGAAAGAAGTAGATGAAGAATTTAGAGAGAGCTTAGAAACAAGGCATAACTCACCATACTGTGCAAACCATAAAAGAGGAAAATCCTTATTGTCTTGGAACCCTGTAGGTATGGCAGGTGTGATTAGAAGGCCTGCATGGTGGTACTGGAAATAGCACTTTTAAAAGGTTATTCTGAGAGGCAGTTACTGATGCAGGAATATCACAGAATGGTAATTGTCTTTAAATTTTATGCTTTCTAGGCTTTAAATAAAATCTTAAACTTTATAGTGTACATTTAACTTGGATTCAAACAATGGATTATGCTCCTTAGGAGCTGCGACAAACTTTTAATTTATAAAATGACAGTGAAAAATAGGTTGTGTCAACATATTCTTTCCTGTGACAAGATAAAACTGTGGCTCATCAGAATCATGTGGATACTGATCCTGCAATTTGATTTATCATTTATTTATTCTGAAAGTCTAGATTTAGGATTTGAACCCAGGCTATTTATTATACTATAATTTGAAAATATTGGGTGCCATTTGCATTTAACTGGAACAGACTAGTCAGGATCTAAGAAAAAAAAAAATTTGCCCGTATTGTTTGAGGAAATGAGAGTGTGTAGGGAAAAGCTAGGGTCCCATCATGAAGAAATTGCATGGTAAATAGAGCTTTATTGTGTACCACAAAGAGAGAAGCTGAAGACTGTTTTCTTTTATCATTCAGAGTCATTCTGGAAAATGGATGGTAAAAACTTCAAAGTCAAGTTCTTATTGATGTTTTTTCTTACAAAAATAGTACAGGCACTTAACAGCCTCTGTATTATGTACATTCTTTAGCATGAGGTGGTAGCTGTGTTAGTCAGCAGGACAAACTAAATAATAAAGTTACTGATACATTTTTATAGACAAATCAAAACAAATACCTGGGCTTTCAGAATCACTTAGATTGCCTCTTTACAACAGGGAACAGCCACAGAAGCCTGAGTAGTTCCAAATGTTGTGTCTACAGAATATTACTTATAACAGCAGTGTAGCCAGAGTCCTATTGTGCGATGGTAGATCAAGCTGAAACACCTCTCCATTAATTGTGCATTTATTAAACACTGTGATTTCTGAGAAAAAATGTAGTTTGCAGGGGGAGTTCATACCCAAGTTTTTAGGCCTCAGCAGGAGCCTACAAGCCTGTCAGTATGGTATATAATTTTTAAACTGAAAATAAATGTACAGGCCTAGGCAAAGAAACTACTTCATGGGTAGTTTGCCTGATTTGAGGACCTATTCAAACAGCCAGAACTCCATATCTGTTTCTGTATCTATTCACAGGAGGAAGCTAGTTGATCTTTGAAGGGTGATTCAGAGAGCCTGAATAATGCCCTAAGGAGGCACCTGGAGCCAGCCAGAAAGAAGTACATGCATGGGGATACTGCTGGACTTTAATATGAGCATTATTGACCTCAGGTCTGTGGTCTACAGGACTGCTTCTGCCCCCAGGCAGCACCCCTAGGTCTCCACATACAGTCTGGAAAAAAAGAGTCAACGTTATACTCCTGTCTTCCTGGCCTATGGGACATGCTGCACTTTCATCCTTACAGAAGGAAGCAAAAAGATAGTTTGCTTATGGAGAATGAACCTGAGTTGCTTACAGCTGCATTCTGGGGAGAAGAGAAAGGGATGTAGCCCTTCAAAACCTGGAAGAATTGGTTCAAAGTGATATAGTACAATAAAATTTATTTAGGGTTTTTGAATGTATCATTGTTAAGTCCAATTTGATCAATTTTAATAGAAATTGTGTTTTAGATTAGAGTCTTCAGGGCAGCCATCATCACGCCTCTTTAATTCTCATAACCTATACATTTTTACTGCATGGATAAATATGCTTTGAAACTAATACAGTGTCATTGAATCCAATATATCTGTAGTGGAACCAATCCATGCATACTCAAGTCACTAAATTTTTATGGAAATGAATGGATTTCCTTTCAAGGCATAATATTTTCAGTTACACCAGTAGCTTTTCATTGAAACCAATGCTTTGTTTTCTAAACCCAACATATTTCAGTCCAGGTTCATCTACATATTGCTTGAATTTTTTTTTTTTTTTTGCTTTCTCATAATTAAACCCGTTGAACTAAAGACAATATTGGATGTCTAATGAAACCAACACATTTTTATAGGGACTACTTAGGGTGAGTTTAAGCCAGTGAATAGAATGCACTGTGCTTAGCATGATTTCATAAAATGAACACTGTGAAATGGAACATACTTTTACAAACAATCTTCCTCAGGACTATCTGCCTGTATGTTCCCATAAGTTGAATTACAGGCCTTAAGGTTTTCTGCTCTTTTGGAAGATTTTACTGTTCTGTGGTAGCTAGACAAGCTACAAGAAGCATAAGGAAGGGCTGGAGTGAATGGATGAATGCTGGGTGAAGGTTGACTGAGTGTTAGGGCACTCTCAGAGGAAAAGAGAGTAGTCAGATGACCAGTGTGCTGCAGTGATGCTTGAGCACTTTAGCAGACCCTTGGGACTCTGCTGGCTGATACATTTTAGGAAAATCTGTAGGTTATTCTGGGTGTGATGAAGTTGGCTATCACACTGCAGTCTCTCCATCACTCGTTTATTACCATCTTTCAGAGCTGTACCAAACCATGCAAGTTTTAGGTGGTGGCTGTGATCGCTTTCCTTACACATCGGGAGAATGGGGGAATTCTGGGGCAAATCAAGAATAACTCTACTTTCCTTGAGTTATTCTAGAATTAAGCAGTGTAACTGATCAGTTTGACTCAAGAAGTTGCCAGGCACTGTAAACAAACATACTGTAGAGTGGCAGTCATTTATTTAATACAGTGCAAAAATAGGTATTTGCCTCACAATTGAATAGAAAACAGCCACCATTTTGTTGTAGATGTTGTTTTTGTAGCTCTCAATAGTGTTAGGAGGTTTCTGAGTCCACTTACAAGGGAAAAAAGCCTCGGAGAGGAAGGAGAAGGCTGCATACAGAACTGTATGCTCTTTAGAACAAAAGTGCTGATGGAGCTGTGGAAACGAGGCCTCTAAGTTTCTAAGAAGCAAAACTTTGGCATTTTGTGAACAATAGAGGTGTTCACAGCAGTTTCTTCCAAACTGTATGGCACTTTTCAGCTAGGATTGTGTGCAGTTTATGTCAAAACATTTCAGTGAAGAAATACAAATACAGACTAATGTTTGACTTCTTTTGTTGTGTTGAACTGGAGCCAGAGAAAGTATTTATATATAAATCCACTTGTGAAATGCATAACCCTCTCAATGTGACTTATATGTCTGAGACTTACAGAGAATTCAAGCTGATTGACAGAAAATACTGCTCTTATAGTGTCAGAATATATTATCATGCTCATACAGAAATACAGCCCCCCCCTTTTTTCACCAATGTACGTGTTCATTGTCATCATGTTCTGGTTTACTGGAGACGTCCAGGTACTGAAATATCCAATTTGCTAGGACCTAAAGCTACCACAAAAATATATTAGACAACCAGATGGATAATTTAGCTTGTTGGTTAAAAAAGTGTGCCTTAAATCTTCAGTATTTGAAGACTGATCTAAAAAATAAATGATCCTGTGGGGTCAAAACTGCCATTCAGTGAAGGAAAGAAAAATAAGAACTGAGACAATTAAGAAAGCTTTCCATGCTTGTGCTACAGTTAGTTAGTTAGTTGCTCTTCCTTTTTTCTCTGTCTCCCCACACTAGGCTCATGCACATCAAGCAACTGACAGTTAGTGCAGCCTCCAGATAGATCATGAGCAGATTACATGCATCTTTATGTATCTGGCACACAGGTGCTCTCTGCTTTTTGCCAAATAGTTTAGATTAAAGCCAATCAATTTTGTGTGATCAGTCCTATATGAGAATGCCCATGTCATTCAACTGCTCCCATTGCATCATTTCTTTTCCCTTGTCCCAGGGGATACTCTTTAGGCCACTTGCAGTACTTATATTTTCCCTTTGATCCTTATTCCCCTCTGCTCTGCTTAGATATGACACTGTCATGCACCTTTTCCCATTTGTTAAAGACTACTAGGATCTTGCATGCTGAAGGATTGTTATCTGAATGA
The DNA here is from genome assembly GCF_041296385.1 of Aphelocoma coerulescens. Taxonomy (NCBI): domain Eukaryota; kingdom Metazoa; phylum Chordata; class Aves; order Passeriformes; family Corvidae; genus Aphelocoma; species Aphelocoma coerulescens. The sequence goes on from NC_091015.1 coordinate 45,238,073, forward strand.
AGAGAAGGAACAGACAGTTGGCTCTTGATAATTTTAGTATCACGACCATTTTTATCAAGTGGGTGGCCTACACTGGCACTCAAAAATATTCTCTGAGTGACAGAGTGGAAAAGTGTGTCAGTTCTTGCGAACGGGCAGCACCTTGAAGAGTAGACAGAGACAAGTGTCACTTCAGAGGAGAAGTTCAGAAAAAGAGCTGCTTGTAGAAGCAACCTGAGTGCTGTATTGCACGTGCAGCTTCACACTGTGGGTATGGCACAGAGGTAAAAGGACAAGAGCACCAACTCCCATGTTTCTGGCCCAGTGTTTGTGGCAAGCAAGAGAGAGGCAAGGGAGGGACAAAGCCATAGAGGGGCTTCAATGGAAGTATAAGATAGGTCAGCTTGATGTGGGAGAGTCTTGTATTCTTAATGCATATAATGATAAATTACAGAGTGATTTAGCTGCCATCAGCAGCTACGTCTGTAGATAACATCTATCACTCTTCTCCCAATCAAACCTGGCTCTTGGAGATTCCCTGTAACTTGTGTTTCACACAGTGTAGAACTGCTTTTGCACCTTGTATTGGGTCTGGCTGAGATGGAGTTTGTTTTCCCATGGCAGCCCTCACAGTGCCATGCTTTGCATTGGTATCTAGAAAGGTGTTGATAACACACCAGTGTTTGGCTACTGCTGAGCAGTGCTGGAACAGCATCAGTGATGTCTCTCTAATGTTCTCCTCCCTCCATCAAAGGGCTGGGAGTGGGCAAGATCCTGTGAGGGGACACAATTAGGCCAGCTGACCTAAATTAATGAAAGGGATATAAAAGCTATGGGAGGGAGGAAAAACTAGGGGCATTTGTTATTTTAAAATGTTTTCATTCCAGAGCAACTGCTCTGCTTTCTGAAGCCCTGCTTCCTTCCCAGGAAACGGCTGAACATCACTTGCCAATGGGACATAGAGATTAATATTTCTTCCGTTTGCTTATGTAGTTGCAAAATTTTGACTTTTTTTCTTTAGTAAACTGCCTTATCTCAACCTACTAGTTGATTTCTGTCTTATTTTCTCTCTCCTGTCCTGCTGGGAAGGGGAGTGATAGAGCAGCTTGGTGGGCACCTGCTATCCAGGCAAGGTCAACCCACCACACACCTTCACATATCTTAGACATCGCCACATGTATTGACTGCATTCCTAAACCAGAGCATGATCCACTTGATACAGTTTTGCTATCACTTATTCTGATATTGTGGAACAGAGTTTGGGGTGGCTGCTATGAAGCAGCAGTGGATCAGCTGCTTCAACTCTTTCTGCTGTAACATTTTTCTGAGTAAGTCAATGGGGTAATGAAGAACTAAGGTGTTATTTAATTTCACTCAGTGTTTTTATTGTGATGCTGTGCTTGCAGGTGTTGCTTCCCACACACATAGACAATGATCTCAATTACATGACAGGACCAACTTAAAAGTAGAAAAAACAAAACCTTGAGTTTCACATCTTATCAGGAATTAATATTTACATAAGCTAATGCTGATAGAGGAATGGTGCTGAAATTTGACTGTGGCATTCACATTCTCTACCTAAAATAAAGAGTCAGCTTAGGATGATGTACCCTTTCTATGAACAACCTATGAACAACATTTGAAGAACAAGTGCACCCTTCTCACCTGAGGCATTAGTTAGAGAGAAATCATGTAGGAAGCTCTGAGAATTAACACAAAACATATGGAAGAAGTTAGGCTGGAGACAGTGGCTCCATCTTACAATCTTTCCATCAGATGTTGCTGTTACACAAATCTTTGTCCCCTAAAACTCAAAGAATGATGTATTTTGCCAGAAAGTTTCTTGTTCTTCTCTTGGGATGGCAAGAGGTTACATGAGGTCATATTCACCATGCTGAATAGAAAGCTGTACTCTAATGCTTGAAGATTTCAGCCAAGAACTAAAAGAGAAAAGTGATGAGAAAGTACCTGTTATGCTGAAATTCAAAATATGCCAGCTCTGAATCCTACTCAGGAAGGTAGAGATTTTTTTTTTTCTTCTAAAATGTATGCATTTCATATTCAAGTCTCAGTCACATTTCCATTTGGTGACTAATTTTCCCCATATGCAACTAGGGGAAGAAGGGTGAAGGTTTCCAGATTTAAATAAAAGAATATTACATAGGAAGCTAATTTGCAAACCAGAAGCTTTATGAGAAGTAGGATAACGAACTGTTCTCACAATAGAAGGAGAAGTGGAAGAACAATAATGACTGTTCACTGACAGTTTGAGAAACGATAAGAGCTACTAGCACCAGTACATACACTTCCATTCTCATCCAAGAGAAGTGTTATCTAAAATGAAGTAGAGCAACTATAACTGATAATAATGATTTTTATCGTAGCCATAACCGCTATGAACCTGGTCAATGGGATGAGAGCAGGACAAATGGAAGATGAAGCATATAAATAACGTGTAAAAGCAGGACAATAAGCAGTACTTGAGAGAGTACTGTCTTCCCTCAGTCATGATCAAAGGTCATTTTAGAGAGCAGCTTTTTATGTAGATGGATTCAAAAATAACATTCAAAGCTTTCCAAACCACCTATTGGGCAGGGACAAGAGGACCACCCTGGACAGATTAACCTTCATCTCCTCTGGACTCCACTTTCTGGGCCAAGCAGATGAATGAAGTAGAGGAAAAAATTTGAAAAAAGTCCTCATTACTCTATCTAATGACACTTTAATGTAAATGAGAGAAAATATCTTTCCTTTTCAAACACTAATCTCTTCTCACTGTTGGGCAGATACTGTGGGATCTGCAGGGCAGTCAGAAAGTGGGCATGGTCTTATGTGTCTTTCCAAAATGTAGGCTTGCACAGGAACAAAACAACCATCAAACAAACATAAAGCCTCAGAACTGAGTCCTAAAGACTAGAATTTCTTTATCTGGTATTGCTGGAATCCATGCTCACAAATTATTTACATAACTGTACTCTATCTGATCAACTTAAATGTAGTCACACTTGATATCTTAAAATCTATTTGTGCCTTACCAGAGAGTAGATTAACTTTGCAGATGCTAATAACTAGAGAATGGCAGGATTTAGACTAGGGAAACTGCCTCATCCTTAGCTGTAGAGGCACAAACGGCTTGCTTTATATCCCAGTGGAATATGATACAAATCTACAAACAGATAAAACACAAGAAATATTATTTAGACACATGACACTGCCACTGTGAACATAATTACTGGATTTCTTGCACAGGTTTTTTTTGCCTTCCCATCACCTCCCTTCAAAAACGTGTGTTGTGAACTGCCATGTTCTGCAGCTCTGTTTTACACACAGGTGGCACTTCGATAGGGTCATACACGTTCACGCCCCGTCGCGAAAGTACTGACAGCCCTTTGCTTGTTCCCTGCTATATCGTCACTGACACAGTATAAATCAAGCACAGTACAACCACTCTTGTGGGTGCTGTCCCATAATAAAAGTGGGACATTCCTCTGGGAAGGGGAGAGTGGAAGTGAAACATATGCTTGCGGAGGCAGGAGCTGGACCTTAACAATTTAAAAAAACCCAGTATTTCCACCACGGCTATTTAAAATCCCCGTCCTCCCTTTATGTATTTTTAAGTGTATACTCATGTAAATACATCTGATCATATGGCAAATGTCATACTCTATGAAGAGAAAATGTGATGGCTTCACCTGAGGGAAGACTCAGCCTTTCCACCTTGGCCAGGCCATTCCTGGGTTGTCAGGTAAGGTCCCACTGCTTAGGGCAGTTGTCCTATCACACCAAAGTCAACATACTGGCTATGAAAAGTGAAGTCATCTTATGACCACTGGTATACCTTCATTTGGGAGGAAGTAATATGGAATTCCCATACTTTCTGAATGATTTTCCATGTGCAGAATTACAGTGGAAGGCAACTTCGACAACAAGGAATATTTTTGTTAATAATCTTAATTCACCCATCCAGTAATGAGGTACACAAGAAGAGTTAGCTACACATACAGTGTTTTCTAAAACTATTTCATGAAAGAAAATGTAAACAAAGTGAATTAACAGAATATATTTTTTTCTAAAGAGTAATTTTCTAATTTTTCCGTTGTGCAGCAGCTGCTGTTGCCATGCTGTCATTGCTGTTGCTATGTATTTTTGAGTGTGCCAAGATGTAATTGGCTACTTCAGCATATATAAACTATTGGTAGAGATGTTTCTATGGAAAATCACATCTTTTTTTGATTGGTTCATACTGAAAGTAGATGTGCTTAGCTATCATCTCAATTTAAATTGAGACCAACAGGTTTTAAGTCTCATAATGCAATGAAGCCACATGCTATTCATCGTGGTGGAACTGAATTGAGGCAAGAAGTTTTATGTTGACATTATGATAGAATATGAGTGAGATTGTATCTCCATGGTCTCCAAATGTTTCTATAGTCTTTAGCAAGCTTTTTGATTCACTGTGAATTGTATTTGCTCTGAAAATACGGCTGTTTCCTGGTCTTGCCTGACATAACTTGCAGGCTACTAAGTCAAAACTCATTTCAGACTAGTTATGTATTTTGCCTGAGGACCTTTTAAAAGAATTATTGACTTGTGCAATGCAGCTATGTGTCTAAAAGTCCTTTGAGAAGATTGACTAATACCTATGGAAATTGTGTCAAACTCACCAGGTTAGAGGTTTGTACACCCAGAAAATTTTGTGTACATGTTGAGATTTTGGGAGAATGAAGGACTCATCATTTTGGCTGGGGAAGGGATTTAACTATCTGCTTTGGACGTGCCATATGACCTTAATCTACAAAGCAGAGATGTACATCTGGGCTAAGAAGTCCCTGGGTTGGTGAGAGACACCGTGTAGTAAGTATTAATTTCAGACTCATACCACTGAGTTTTTCTACAGTCAGGATGATAGAATCTGTTTGAAAAACATTATTCATATTTATGCTAATAATTGTTTTATAACTAAAGTTTACTTAGGTTACTTGAAAACCTGCTAGAGCCCAAATATAGACAGAACATAAGGTGAGGCCTAATGCGAGGTACACAAATACATGACTGCAAACACTATCAGATTAATTTTTTGAGAACAAGTGACAAGTTGTGCAACTTTGGTTTCATAATTCTGTCTTACTTAAATACTTTCTCATTGTAGAAGTTAAAATAAAATTTGGGGGTTTTTGGACACTCTGAGGTTATAGAAATGTATTTCCAGAGGGAAATCTGCCTCCCCTGTAGGAGGTGGCTGAAGTGTTATTTAGACTTAAATGAAAAGAGACATGATTGAAGGGTTGTTAAGAAGGGACTAAACAGTGTTGGGTTACATCACAGAGAAAATGAATTATCATCTGCTTGGCACATAATATGTCTTTAACTATTACCTATGCGGGTACTCTTTCTTACGTCTTGTGTACCTCAGAACCTTCTAATTTATTAGCAAGTCAGAGTGTTCCCTTTTATTATTCCTAAAACTCCTTGTCTTTGACTACTGGTCTGATTCTTGTTCTATTACATCAACGATTATTCTTTTTAATGGAGCTTTTTTTCTTTTTTTTTTCCCTTTTCCCTTTTTCTCTGTCTTTGTCAGACCAACTACCCAACCTAGTGTTGGCAAGCACAAACCTAAAACTTTAGAGATAAATTTGTCTTTCTTTTTTCTTCTTTAAGTCATGGGAAGATCATACTATCTGCCTGAGAAGAATTTAATTTCTCTCATCTGTGAGCTGTACAGTTAGAAAGAAATTGTATAAAGAAATTGTGAGTTGTTTATGTTATTTAGTATCGACTAAGGACTGAAATTTACTGGTGATAACATGTGTCAGCCTACTAAAAGAAAAGATTTTTTTAAGAAGAAGATTTATATATTTAGGTCACCAACCTGCCATTTTAAATATTTGCTCTTCCTTAGTAATCTTAATTGGGACTAATGAAAATGTTATGATAGTGTAAATTTTAAAAAGTCAGAATAAATTTTTGCAGTGAGTTGAACTGCAAATGGTCTTTTAGAACATCACATTTTAATTTAAATTTTTCATTTAAAAGATGTTTCGTTGGTACTATGATGCCCCCATGGAACATGATGTATGGAAGGGCTGTCCATGTACACACACACACACACATACATTGTTGCAGGACATACATGCTTTACCTTCTGGGGCATCCTAGCACCTTAGGCATAGTCTGAGAAGTGATTTCAAGTCCTTGCAGACTCTATGGATGAGTGTCACAATGACATAATGTCACGAGTATGTGTGCAGTGCCCCTGCAAAGCATCAATTTACCTGCTGCATTCTCCCCCAGTCATTTCCAGCTGGAAGCTGGTGAGTGCCATTACTGCTACTGCTTGCAAGCAGGCAACAATTTAATGGAGATGATTCCCTTTAAGAGGTCTCTGCTGAGTTTTTGGTTGTCAGGGAAGATGATAGTCTCATCCCTCCGGTTAGATAAAATTAAGACTCCTTCTGAATATCTCATTATTGATCAAGTGGCACTTGGAGTCAGCTGGTTATATTCCTTTTCTGAGAGGCTAACAGCTTTCCAGAGGGTCTTCTAAGCCTATGGAGAAGCTCTGGCCTGTATAGTGTTTTCTGCAAGTCCTTTCCTTTGGGCAAATCTCAGATTAAAAAAAAAAAAAAAAAAAAATTAAGACTGAGACTAACCACTGTGAAGAAAAAATCCTGGCATTTTGAACCAGCAGAAATTAAAAGTGTTGTGGACTGATTTGGTCACATCAGCAAAGCATTTACCAAATTTGGATGTTAGACTGCAGCAGTAAGTGGAACCAGAATTTGATGCTCAGGCTGAACCTTATTTCCTTGATATCCATGGAGTGGGTAGACAGATTAATGGGTGAGACTTCAGATACAGCTAAGCCCTTTCCTCTCCCTGCTTGATCCAAAAGGATATGGTGAGTGCCTTTTTTCAGGTCATGATATGGTTTATATACTAATTTTCTCAGTATAGCATGGCCCAGAAATACCTTGTTCCTAGGACTACAGGCTGAGTACATCATGGTATCTATGCTTCAGCTTGCCTAATTGTTTCTCACAGAACAGGTCACTTGTGATTGCTATAATTTTCTTCTCTGTTTCAAGCAGAAACTGCATTCACTGTCAGTCACAGATCTTTTTTTTTTTTTTTTTACAGAAAGTTTAATAAGAAATGTAAGGCCATTTACAGAGAAAATAAGTGAAAAATACAGTTTTCTTTGCTAAGGAAATGTCATTACAGACTTAGGGCTTTGTGCTGATCCTTGGAGTTAAGCATGTATATTTCTAATTCAAGAGTTTGAATGCTGCTTAGGTATAGGAGAGTATAATTTTCTGTAATCTTGGCCTGTGCGTTTTTCTTAAACTGGTACTTTATTATTTGGAGCTAGTCCATTTGTCTAAGTCCCTCTCATATTCCTTTCAAGCATACCCATATGGAAAAATAAGATTTCCTTTATCTTTAGGGCAATGGCTTGGATTTTTTTGTTTGTTTCCAGATCATATATAAATGAATTAATTGGGACTACTTGGTCTTGCTACTTGAATTTCTAATTTATGTGTATTGTTTTGGAGTCAATTCATTCCCTTAATAAGGAGAAAGACAGAGTTATATAGGGAGAGCCCAGGGAAGTATCCTGAAAGAGAACTGCTGCGGTTGGTGGTTCCTGGTGACTCCCTGCACATTCCTCTCCTACAAAGTTTCACTTGCTGAGATGGGAATATATGAGCTGTTACTTGAGTTTTCCTGCATCCAGGCAAAATAAGCTCTCTGTAATCTGCATCAGAAACTTAAAAATCCTTTGCCCAGGGACTTGGGCTGGAGAGGTCTCATGATGAAGTCTTCAGTACTGAAATGAATTCTGCAGGCAATATTATTTTATGGGTACTCACTCCAACTTGATCTCAATTATGGAACGTTCATAGTTGACAGAAACCCTCTGTTTACCACCCCTCTTAGAAATCTACCTAGCTTGTGTGAGACACAACAGTTCACCAGCAAAGGCAAGAGGGGTTAGCAGCTGGACTGGGATTCTCTGGGTCTTCTGGTGTGTGGGATAAGATGGCAAACACTGCTTTTTTTTAGAGCAGTCATCATGGTGTTTGGTGTGGCAGAAGGACCATTTTCCTTGAGGTAGGGGTACATTAAGGTACTTTGGGAGTCAAAAACTCATAGTTGCTTTCTCAAGTATCTCTTGCTGCGCATCAGGGATTCATCTCTCCTGAGTTTAGATAATACCTGTGAAGAAGGTATTTATAACTATGATGGACCTATTTTATATGCTCATTCCAGACTTTAAAGAATAGTTAAGTAAATGCTCCTGACTTCATTGAAGAGACTCAGCTGTATTTCCCCAAGCATGGAGGAAGGACAGGGGGATGGATCTGACTTTATATGCCCCAACTTATTTCCTCAGTCCTTGACTGCAGTGAAAGGGCAGTGAACTTCTGGAAATGCAATGGCTAGAATTTTTTCCTTGTTTGTTTACAAATTAGAGGTCAGATCTTTTGTTTTGGTCCTCTTGAATTTCTTGGCCTTTGCCAATTTAGATGCTTCCTTGTGTGATTATTACAGAGTATTATAGTTGTTACATGTCAGTCTAGGAAGGCTGATGCTTCCCTGAGCCAACCTCAGAAGAAACAGCACAGCAGGTATTTCTGAACAGAAGATGACTGTTCAGGCCCTTTGCTTTAGTTAGGAGCACTGCTCTTTTGGTCTTGCTAAGGGTGTGCATCACTGCAGACCTGAATTTTGGCTGCAACTCCCATTTTTCTGCTTTTCAACTTATCATCCTTTTCCATCATTGCATTAAACAGTATAACTTAAAGATTAGTGTCATGTGAATGACTATAGTTGTTGCACTAAGCAGTAACTTTTGGGGGGGGTGTGCGGGGTGGATTTTAGCAGCAATAATTTCCTTGACAGTGAGAAATCTAAATACAGTATAGATTTGGGAAAGCATATACTGACAGCAGTATATAGCATAGTGCAGACAAGAGAGAAATAAAGCATGCTGGGCTTTACTTATGTGGTCCATGCATGTTTTTTAGTCTCACATTTTAATCTATACAGGATTTTCTGCTACAGCAATGTTGTGCACTGTCATATGTCAGTGATGTTTGCTGGAAATGCCATCCCAGAAGATCAGAAATGGTCATCATTGTTCACAAGAAGAAGTGAGACAACAATTTTTTAGTAACTCTAATGTGATTTGAGTGGCATGATGGAGCTGTTCCAAGCAGTGGGATTTCCCTTCTCATGCTCCAGGGACAGGGAAACCAGACCCCTGAAAGGTTTAAACTGGATGACAAAACAGTTCCCTGGTTGAAGTTCTTTGGGTTCAAATAGATTCAGGAATGACTGAAGTTTTCTTTCTGCATCTCTATTTCAGCTATTACCTCTGTGACAATATAAGATAATTAATATAAAAAGATAAGGGTATATTGGAGTCCTGTGAGGAAAAAGATCCTAGGTTGAGCCCCTTGTGCATAGAAGGATAATGGTAAGATAAAGCCCTAGTTAATTGCATTGAAGAGGCAGAAAAAAACTTCACAACTAATTGTGATGTAGTTAAAAATATTTCTTTTTCTAAATGAACACTTAGTACTGATTGTGCTCCTGTTATTGTATCAGAGGATCAGGATTACAAGGTCTAGACACTCACTGATATGTAGATCTGTCCTTAAATAAACATCACTTTGGAAAACCACAGGTGTTTTGTTTGTGCTGTGGATATTAATGTAAGGATGATGTAGGGAATTCTTGGTTAGTATACTGCTTTGTGAGATGCTGTTAGTTTTAGAGGTAGCAGCACCTTTAGAAGTACTGCAAAAATGCCTGATTGTGTTCTTGCATGCATTTACATGTGCTACTTCTCTTACTTCTTTGCATCTTGTTGCATCTCATCTCTGACACAAAATCTTTGCTGAACACATACATTGTATCTGGCCTACAATGAGCAAGACTTAAGCCCTGAGACAGGGGAGAAGAGGTGTTTTTCCACTGACTGTCACAAAAATCAAACCACAGACATCTACCTGCAGTGGAGATCAAAAATCCGCTGCACTTTCACAGAGACAACCACGTGTGTTTCCCCCTCACTCCCCAATACACACACATATGTGCATGCACAAACACACAATGCACTTGTCTGTGGTTGTGCACAGAGCTCCTGCAGCCAGGGCTTCTCCTCACGAAGGGATGGTGTGAAAGTACAGTTCTGTCATACTGCGAGATCTGCATAGAAATCCTGCCTGTGTAGCTGCCCTTGGAGGTGTGCTGAATCAGTGTCTGCCTCCATCAGCTTGCCTTATTCCTTCATGTTACAGTAATCAAGGCTACTGATAAAACTTGTGAAAATGAATTAATTTTCCTGTGAAACTCATCCAAGTGAACTAAAGTCAAATAATGAGAATATGAGGGAAATACTGCTCTCAGCCTACGGATCACCCAACATCCTCAGTAGAGAAACATCTAAAAGCTGCCTGCTAAGTTGGTTGATATGCCTTTTATTTAGCTTGATGTTAATTTGCTAAACACTGTTTTGGTGTATGTGATTGTAGAACATAAAAATGCAGTAGGTGGTTTATAGGAGATGAGAGCAAAAGAATACTCTCTGCTACGAGCTCTACATACAATGCATTTTCTCCAAAGGGATGAAATTTCCCTCGAGCTAATGGGTAAACTGCAAAGTGAGGTACACCAGCAGCTTTACGGTTCGCTCTAACCTGCTCCTCCTACCCGTGCTTTGTGTTGGGTGTACAACTGTTGCAAGTAGGTGGCACAGCTGTTTGCGTTGACTGGCTCAGTACCTTTGGGATACAGACAACACAGTTAACGTTGTGAGATGAAAATGGCATCTATACTTTAATAAACTCATTCTATTTCTTTGTGAGAAAAAGGGGAGAGACTGGGGCCGGGGGGAGAGACAAGTTGCCAGCTTGACTATATCTGTATTAGTGGCACTGCTCAAATCACACGGTGGTGGCTAATGCTTGCAAAATCCTGACTAGCATTTGAAAGGGTAACATCAGTTTATTATTGCTGCAGTAGCTGTTAACTTTATGAAGATTTCCTGTGCACCTGCCTGCTACCACATCTTTAACATATATGCATATTTATACAACTTAGGCAACATATGTTTGATGATTTTTGTCATTTATATTTACTACAGTATGGATAGCAATTAAAAAATAACCATGTTCACTGTGATGAATTGGTGAAATTCCTGGAGAAATAGAAATTACATGAAGAATCTGAAGATAGAGAACAAGGTAAAAGGCATGTAAAAAGCTAGTTTGTCAGTTGAAACATAAAAACACAGGCGTGTGACCAATGTGTGTCTGTATATATAAAACCATAAAAATGACAGGGAAGAATATGCTATTTCATTTAGAGGTAGAACAAGAGAATAGATAGTATAGAGTGGGATATTTTCCCGTTTCATCCACCCTTTATGGAGAAATGTTGAGTTGTGTTGTAGGGGTGATGAAGGAGGATGACATTTGCTGCAGAGATGGTGTTGCTCTGTTCTCCAGTTTCATGTGTTTTAAATGTAAAATGGATGTATTTATTTGCAGATGCATGTACAAAGGCAAATGGTGTGCTAGGACCTGCTTGATGATAAAGTCCCATGTCTAACTCATCCTGATAGAAGATCAGGCAGATCTCCTGAGCCCCAACTCAGGTGCCAAGACCAGAGGAGGCCTATGGAGAGGAGTTTTGGGGGGAAGTAGCCAGTTTAGGGGAAACCTCAGGCTCAGGTCTGTATTTGGTGTGTCTGAGTTAAAAATAGAGGAAGATCTGAGGGAGGGGGTAAGTTTTGGATATTAGCCCAAGGAATCTGTGTGGGCACATGCACACCAGCACCCACACTGTGTATGAAAGTGAGATAAGCACACGTGATTTCTACTCAGAATGTAGGTGCCAGCTTTTTAGAGAGAATTTCTTACCATGTGGCATATTATCATATTCGAGACCTGCTCATCTCTGTAAAAAGACAGAGGATAGTGGGCTGTGCAGAAATGGAGTGAGACAGTGGAAACACACGTAGTGGAGCTGTGAAAACTGATATGGGAGTGGAAAGAAACTTAGAAAATTAAAGAGAAAAATGGAGAAGACTAAGAAATCTAGATCTTGTCCTGGAAGTAGTATTTTCCATGTCACTGTGGTGATTTGCTGGAATAATTTATTCCACTTGTTAGAAAGATGCACTAAATTAGCCTTGGGGTGCTTTTGTTACCCTCCTGTGGCACGAAATTAACTGCTGCTGTAGTTTCTCACAGAGGGTAGAGCAGCCCTAGGTCAGCCCCCATTTACACTCTCTGCTGATGTCCAGAAATGCCCCGACTGACACCGCTGTGCTCCGAGCAACACAGCATTACCCCCAGTGGTGCCATTCGAAGTAAACTAAACTGCACAGCAAACGCTTTACCCACTTCAACAAACAGGAACATTTACTCATTTTTTCCTGACTGTTGCTTACCCCTCTACCAGCAGTTAGTGCATATGAGGCAGCCGCCTGTGCCTCTGGAGCATTCCCTTATGCAGAGTGCTCCTAAAGCAGCGAGCTCTGCTGGCATTTGGACTGTTTTATATTAGCAGGGTGGCTCAAACTGGCCTCAGCAGAGCATGAGATATGTCACATCACTTGAAACTACATCTCTGGGTGTTTTTTGGCCTGTTCGTCAAGGCAGGTGACAACATCTTTACACATTGATTTTAATTTCTATTGAATATAAAGCTTTGAGAGAGACTCTGTATCAGCTGCTTAGTGAAATCCATGCTACTTCAACTGTTTTTTCTTCCCTCGGTATTTTAGCAATTATATCAGAGGAAAAAGCCCTGAATAGAATCAGATTTGGGTTTAAAAAAATTGCCTGTGTGCCTTAGGATTGACAACTTGTAGGCCAGCGTTTAGCCCAGTGCAGTACAAACCTGCTGATATATTAAACCCCAACCTGGCATTTATAATAGAAATACAGTAAGCCTTTAACTATAACGACACTAGCAGGTGTCACCACAATAAAGATAACAGCTTCCCCATGAACAAATATTAGATTAAAGAGATCAATCAATCTGTATCTTAAATTCCAGACCCAGCGTGATCTCTACCAGTAAAAAAAAATAGCTTCTACTTTTTCTGTGCATTTTAACAGGTGAAAGACCTCTTGATTGTTCAATTTTTTTTTCAATAACTTGAGAAACTAGGCATTTTTCTTTTTCCTTCTGTTGCAGACTGTTTATGTAAATTATACAGAAAATGTTTATGACCTAAAGATACAAACACTTATTGATTTTAAACCTTGTGGCAGGCTATGGCATTTTTCAGGTGAGCAGGTGGTGTGAGTCATGACTCACTATGCTGTCTCCTCCAGGAATGCCAAAAAAACCCTCTCGAAACCTGGGGTAACATCAAGTACTCTGTGCTCCTCGGATGTGATCAAATTATCTGTGGGAATAGCGCATTCTGCCCTTGTTCTTTTTTTTCTCCTGTTGCCGTTAGCCTACTCTGCTACCAACAGCACCATTTTCTCAAAAACTGTGGAGAGGTTCTACTTTTATTCTTCATGCTTTAGTATTCTGGGCCATATATCCAAATGTGTGAAGTGACTGCTTGCTACCCTTGAGTCAGGATGATTCAACCCAGCCCAAGCACAGACTGCACAGTCACTGTAAGGGCTGAAGGTGACAGAAGTCCAGTTCTCCTACACACAATTGAATGCTGTTCTACTTGCTTTCCCTCTTGATCCTCCATCACCCATCAAACACAGTGCGTGATAAAAGCAAGTCCAGGCTATGATCCTCTGCACTGTAGAACCAACATCTTTCCATATTCGCTCTTGGAGAGGGACCATGCATGGTCCCTGGAGCACAGTCCCTGACCTTCATGTGGAACAGCAATAATACTGGCTTTTACCTGTTGTTTCTACTGAGTTATAGTGTTGCTCTCATCTTGATTACAACTCAGTCTTGGCTCATAGAGGATGTATTCTGAGGTTTTATGCAGGAGTTACACTAAGATTTTGAGATCTGTTTTAGTAACACCTTTGAGTATCAGTAGTGGTATCTGATTCTGCTCTCAAATGCACCTGAGTAAAAACTCAGAGACCTCTTCCTTAGAAAACACAGCATGTAAAAAGTATAAGAGAGAAAAAAATCCAATGGTAGCCTTTTGTGATGGAAAACATGCTAAAACAGCTGATCTGCAAGGTCCTAGATAGGTGTTCTTATCAGTGCAGAGAACCTGCTGATTAATTACATTTGGTCTGTTTTGAATGTGTTCTGGACTGCATAAGGAGAGATTTTTGCAGAATAGTGTCCACATCAGATAAACATGGAATGAATGTTGATATTTTAATACAAACTCTCTGCTTTATTTTTCAGTAGCACATATATGGAAAAGATACAGATAAAGTAGATCTCTCTAAGAAAATTAAGTTACTTGATCCTTGAAACATTTAGGTCGAGCTCTTTGAAATCTATTTTATGAACTAAAACAAGTTGTTTTCCTCTAGATAAAACCCAGTGGAAGCCTGTCCAACTTCAGAGCCATTGCAGACATGCTCTTACAAGGAGTCTGCAAATGAAGGGAAGCCTGCTCAGTAATATTTCAATGACCAGTAAGCACACTTATGTTTTCACCTTTTTTTTTCCCAAACCACAAAATAAGGAATATTTTATTTGAAATAAAATATGTGCAATACTTGGGTATCTCCCCTTCAAAAAGAATTCAGGATTAAGTTTTTAATCCTTTAAGTGGACTTAGGTCATGAGAACTATAAGGGTTTCATAGCAGTCCCAAAATTTGCACTTGCAAAACAGATATCCAGCTTCCTTCTCTTCATGTTTTTCCATCTCAAACTGACTTTCAGTTTGCTCAAATGATGTGTTCCTATCACTTTAAAAAGTCCCAGAAAGTTTATTTAGCGGAATACCAGTTTCATGATGATGAATGATGACTGCAAGGCATGTCTGTGAGGACCCCGCTTCAATGCCATTACAATAGAAGATGAGGATGGGGAAAGCAATTTTGTTGTGACTCTATAGAGACCCCATTACCAGACCATTACAGCTGCAGACTAATTGAAGAGAAGGAACATGCAGAACCCTGTCTTTGGTGGCACAGTTACAACATGATATTAATATGTCAAAATATTTCTAATCCCAGGCACCAGATTTTTTTTTTTTTCCCATAATTAATAATAGACAGCAGTATTTTGTTTTTCCTTGTTCACTTAGTCACACTGAACAGGAAAGGGACTCCTTGCTGTGTGCAAACAGACCTGACGTATAAGGCTGTGGGCAGAGGTGCATTTATGTGAAAGGATGAGATACTGCAGAGAACTGCAGGCTGTTTCCTCTCCAAACTTGCACGTTGCACTAAATTTTACAATTTTAAAGTTCAAAGGAGGATAAAACTAAGCATAACTGCAATTTATTTGTGTTTTAATGAAAACAGCCCAGTGCTGCATCTCAAATTCTCCAAATTCAACCACAAAATTCTATAAAATCTTCCTTAATTCAAAGCTCAGTCCTGCATGTGCATGTATTACTGCACTTTTTGTATTTGCTAAGGAGCATGCTGTTAAGACAAGTTATATATCAGGAATAACCTGGGCCAGTTGCACCGTTTTCAAAGCCATTTAGGTGCAAAAGAATGCAGATGGTTACCTAGATGCCACTGCAGATTTGGCCCACTGAAGCAGTATGAAGTATATTGCAGCATCTTGTGTTTTGGTGTTAGGGCATCGAGAGTTGCAGGTGATTATATATCAGCTGGGGTCTTGTTATTTTTTAATGGAGTTGTCTGTACTTAGTTTAATCATACAGGTCTAGTCCCTCTACTGTTCTAAACCAAGCTTCAATGATTTCAGAATAATTTTATTAGCAAAACTTCCATCATTTCTTTTCCCCAAATACTTATCTAACTGCTTTAAAGATTGTGCAATGTATGGTATTTAATGTACATGCCCTATACATTTTTTATTTCATTTTTTGAAGAAATCCTGTTTCCAGGAAAGACACTGTAAATCTAGTGAGTTTGTAGCAAACTCCACTGACTTCCCCAGAGAGTTTAATAGACTTTAATTATACCTTTTTTTAATAGCTTTCTTCTCACTGACTTTATTTTTTCAACTTGACTTCAATTTTTCTTTGCTTTTGCCTGTATTTATTTTGTTTGTTTCCTTACTGAAGAGCATGGAGAAACTGTTTCAAAGGTTTCAAATAATTCAGGTCCCTGAGCCCTCATATAGTTTTTGCCATCCTCTGCTGTACCTTTTAAGTTTCTGTAATACCCTTTTCAGTGTTGTACCCATTATTCTGAATGTGGCCTCCTGATCAGCTGCTTATGATAAATCTGTTTGCATAGCTAATAATTGTTCCTCTATTCCACTGCTGGCTTAGTGTTTTATCTGCCACAAATTTGGTGGAGGTCTTCTCTGATCACTTTAATCCAAGGACTGCATCCCTTGTCTTTGTGTTGGACAAAAAGTTTCATAAGCTATGACATTTTTCACTGCTCCTACTTTCCTGGAAATTAATGGCAAAACTCTGATTGCCTTCAAATGATAAAAGCAATAGATGGCAACGTAAAGCCAAGAGTTATAAAGAATGAGAAGGATTATGAAGGTGGGTTTATTAGAGAATGGAATTATCCCTCTTTTGGTAAGACTTAAAAGTCTCCCTGTTGCTTTCTTTATTGAAAAATCAGTGCCCTTGTAGCTCCCAAGAAGAGTCACCATTACAGAGCAATGTGGTACTTCTGTGTACAATTTCATTCACCCCATTCCAGAAAGTGTTTATCTTTTGCTGTAGGCATTAAACATTAATAATATGTTCTTGCACAGGGGAGAGATGAATTGACATTTTCAGATACAGAATTCTATCCTAAAAGTCTGCATAGTGTCAGCTCTGCTTATGCTTTACTTGCTTCAATTTTTTTCTGTGCTTTTGTTTTATTGCTGTTACTTTCTAGTGCAAGGGAATTTTTTTTTAGATAAATCTTTTTAGTGCCTAAAAATGCTGTTGAACTGGTGACTCTAAGACAAAAAAATCTCCTGTCCCTGTGGAAGGATTACAAGTTTCAATAGTTCAAATTCCTCAATGCTTACAAGGCATCTTAAATACAATTTGGAGGAAGACAATATGATCTCCATGTAGTGGTCTTCTTGAGCTTGCAGCTTTTCATCACCCTACAAGATCTTAAACAAAGATATCAGCTATCATTTCTTATGTTATAGTTTTAGGGCTGAACGTTTTGCTGAAATGAAATTCAATTGAATTTAAAGAACTCCCTTAATTTAAATGCCTCAACAGTGTCCCAGCAGGAACCAAGCATCTGAGTTGGACTGCAAGTACTGGGAAACAGAATCTAGAGAAAGCTTGGGGTTTGTACACTATTTTTTTTCATCTTGCTTTTCACATTATTGAAAATGTAGGCAGTCTTACCCTGCCTACCAGCCTCGTTTAGTACATAACAACAGAAAGAGAAAATGAGTGCATATTTGAAATAGTGGATTGCAGAGGGAAAACATAATAATCTCTTTTCTAAGCCTCAGCCATTTCTCTCCTTCCTGACTTCCAACAACCATGTTGCTGTGGCAGAATCAGCTATTTAGTAATATTGTTTCCAGATGCAAATATTGAGAAGTAACAAAAATATCTTCTATTTGATGGCATTATTACTAATACAGTTCATAATTTTAATTTAGATGTGGGTCTTTGGCTTCCTATTACCCTTGAGAGCTTCTGGGCCAAATAGCTGCCATGCCTTTGGCCCAACTCAGACCCTAGCTTTGACTGCTGTGGCGCTAAACTGATTTACAATAGCTGATGATTTGGTCTGCTATTCTTGCTTCAAGTAAACTCTGTCCCTTGGGGCTTGACTTGCAGTGCCAGAGAGCTCCCTCAGCTGCCACTGACTCGTTGGAAAGCTGAAGTCACTCAGTATTTTGCACAGTCCTGTCTCTGGGCCTTGTCCTCTCTATGTCAAACTTGCTTTCTGTGTCTAATCCAGCTTTCTAATTAGGCTTTCTTTCACTAATATTTAAGCATTTTAGTGTGACTTGCCAAAGCAATCTGTAGTAGCAACAAATACTTTTGAGAACATGTTTTGTAAATTTTGGATTACATTATATGTATATCTTAGCATCATTGTTTTCTATTTTTTTTTCTTTTAGATACATCCATTATATATCTATATCTACTTAAAATTCAATAAAACTTATTCTGAGAAGGATAGATCCAGATGCTAAGTTAAACTAAAAAAAAAAAAATCAAATAAAGATTTAATTAGCAGAGGGAAAAAATCAGGGAAAACAACCTTCTGGAAAATAGCAAAATCAGTAGAAGTGTAACAGCATTCTAATATGTTAGTATACTACCATCTTATATTTATATTTCATATATGCTTTTATAGCCAGCAACACAAAGCTTGTGTGCTGCAATTAGCATCTTTTCTGTAGTGAATTGTCATGTTCTAGCACTGCTAATGAACATGGAGAAGGTGTACCTGCTGTAAACCATTGCTGAGGAAATAAAAAGCGCCCCTTAGAATTACTACTAGTTCATTTTCTCCTCTCCTTTTCCCTCTCCCCCATTATTTTTCTTTCTTTTTCTTTTTTTTTTTTCCCTTTCTTTCTTTGGGAAAAGCCTCTATTATTACCTGTGGTAGGCTCTGTACACTAGCATGCTATTTTGTTGATTGCACTGCCCTCAGACACTGCACATTTGAATCCCATTTGTGGCAGGGCTGCCAGTGCTGGGATTCAAAGTCAGAGCCTCTTAGGGTTACAGCCCTGCTGCTGCTGCTGCTGCTGCTGTGTGAGTGGAAGCGTCTAATACCACTGGCATCAGAGACAGGGCTGATAAAGAGACAAGGTGATCTGAAGAGAGCACACATGGAATTTTCCCCCTTTTTCGTTTTTCTTACCAGGAAGATAAAGGAGATGAGAGTAGGTTGATATTTGATGAATTGGTTTTATTCAGAGGAGTGCTATCATTTTTATGTCCTTTTTGAAAATGCACCCACAGTGTCTGAATTCCCGTTAACGCAAAGTTCAGATAAAGCTGATGAAAAGCAGCTGCCATCTCGATAGTTGCCATGGCAGATGGCATCAGCCTTTATGCTTTTATCAGTATTAGTATCAGAACACACTCTGTGTTCCAAGCTGAGATAAAAATCATTGAAGCTGTACCTGGAATAGGCAGATCAACACTGCAGGTCCCACACAGTTTTGAATCTTTTCAGAACAGTCTGCATAAAAGCTAGAGACAACACATTCTTGTTATTCATTAGTTCAGCAATGCTGATGGTATTTTGTAAACTTCACAGATGAAGCAGCCTTTCTAAAGAGCTGCTGCCTCCCTTCCTTCCTCCCTCCCACCCCCAGGAATGCTGAGGCTTTGAAAAGAAAAGCTACACACAGACACAGACACACAGACACACACATGAGAAAAATAAGTGGACAGTGAGTGGACAGTGGACACAATAGTGACTTTCCTTCTTTCTTAATCTCCTGTATTTTGCACTAAAAGAATTTTGCAGTAAAACGCATTATTCTCTGTGAATAATGGTGTTAAGAATAGGGGTATAACAAGGGAAATAATGATTACTGCTGGGTTAGGAAGGTGCAGGGAGCAAGGGGCTTCTGTGGGTTTGTTACACTGATATTGTGGCCCTTGCCTGAGAAGTCTCCCCCATTGTACTTGCTGCTGGTTCACAGTGACATGGGCAGTGGCATTGCTCTGGAGCCCCACACTGACCTGGTAGTCCTGGTGCCTCTGCAAGGGCCTGCATAGACCCTCTTTTTCTGGCTCCACCTTGTGATAAGTGCCCACCAGGAAAAGTGACTTACGCACTGTGAAAGCTTCAATGCTAGCTCTTTATTGCAGGTTTGAAATTGTATTGACAAATCCCCCCATCCCCTTTCCCCCTCTCCCCCTCCCCAGCTCCCCTTATAGCTATGCATATAGTTATTTTTGGTAACATTGTTGCTTGATAAATAGAGGGGTTGTGAGATCTCAAGTTATTATGCAAGTGTTAGCGACACAGGCTGGTAAACCATTTGGCTGTTGCATTGGTGCTGAAATGAATAATAGCAAATGGGAGGAGGGCATGTGAGTTATTTTAAATGACACATATATATTTAAATATAGCCTTAAAATAATGTTAAAGGTTTAGAACCATTACAGGCTCTTGTGCCAACTTGCAAACTCTTCCAGAGCTGATTTTAAAATTTGCTATTCTTTCTCTGATGGTTGACAGGGAGATAAGGAGGACCTTTCTGGGTCACCCCTGCCTGGAACAGGGAGGTGGTAGAAGTGGGTCCTCTGTGTATCTTTGCATAGGGGCCTCCCATTTTCCCACTGACATCTAAGTATATGTTTCCTTCAAACTATTTGGTGCAGAAATATGGAGTCAGAGTGGTAACTTAAAAAAAATTTCTGTGTGACTCTGCACGGTCTTACAGCACTGCACTTAATGAGGTCATGAGTAGAAATGGGCTAATCCTGCTCTGAGTTTGAGAAGCTTTTTTTTCCATTTTGGGGTAGGTCTTGGAAAAAATCTAGGTCCAGTAGAGGCTTTGGATTTCAAATGGCCATGGATGGGGCTATTCTAATTCAAAGTCAGTTGGATACCTAAGCGAATATTTAAAGTAGAATTAGTTACATGGATTTAGGATAAAAGAAGAGCTGCCATGGAACAAAGCTTCAGTGTCCTCAAAACAATTTCTAAAGAATGCCCCTTTTTATTTTAAATTTAATTCTAAATGGAAAAAAGGATGTTCAGTGGCTGGTCTTCACCATTCCCGCAGGACCAAACAGAAGGGTCTAGTATTGAGATGCAGGCTGGAGGAAGGGTAAAATAGAATCATATTTACAATTTAGTTGGACAGGGCCCCCACTGTACTATAAAATGGAAAAGACTGATCATCCAGGAACCTCATCCAAAACCTTTGAAAGCAGTGACAGTCTTCACACTGAGTAAAGTGATTTTTCAGGGAGTCTCTGTGAACACTACAAGGAGTAATAGGTGAATGCAACACAATGTAGGAGCATCAAATAACAGGGAAATTATTATTGTTAGCATAATAGTTACAAGGCAGAACACAAAATTTACTGTTAGGTTCTTTATCAGGATCACAGCATAGGTAAGTTTCAGGACAAGAGCTGAAGGAATATGAAATAATATCTGTGTAAACTTAGTGGAAAACATCTTTGAAGCATAAGTTCCAGTCTGTTAAATAGCATAAAGGTACTTCCAGGAAACTTTGGTTGGAGAGGAATGGGAGCTGCCATCACTGGCACTGAGCCGATGCAGAAGAAAAGATGATCTGTGGGGGATCAATAACCACAAAGGGCCTTAAAATTGTAGTAGTTGGGTTTGCTGTGGTAGAAAAGGGGTAGTTGGTGGGATGAAGGCAGGCAAGAATAAGCTTGAATTAAGAGCCAGAGACAAGTAGCAAGTTTTGTCCATTTTTAAAATGCAGCTGGGGACAAATCGGTCAAATGGTCTTGACTCAGATCAACAAGCAGGAACTGGGAGAGTCACGACTGTGTTGCAGCTTGGGCCATGTGAGCAGCTGTGGGAATGTATTGAAGCTGAACCTCTAAATCTCATCCATTCAGTATTGGGTTAGGATTCACACAACACAATTCCAAGTAGCTTGGAATTAAAATGGAAATTACCTTTAATTCTTCAGACTCCGGTGTTTTTTTCTGTTCTGCTTCCTTAACTTCTAAATAGGTAGCTAAGATCACAAGCATTATAGACTATTACTTTGGCTCAAGAGGGCAAAGTCTGAAAATCATTGTTATTGTTAGTTCAGCTACTAGAGAGCTGCCTACACAACAAATAGTCAGATATAGAATAAGAAATATCTTAGAGACTTTCCTTACAGACATCCAGTAGCTAACTAAACTTTCAAAATGTTTCAAGTGCCTTAGTGTGCTGAAAGGAAAAAACATTCTTAGGGAAAGTTTGAATATTGGTCCTATACTTCTATGCTTGATTTTCTTCTTAATTTAAATTTTTCTAATCTTATTTAAAAACCTCTAAGATGTTATTTTCAAAGGAAAATAAAAAATTCACCTCTTATCCTGAAATACTGCACTGTATTTTATGATATGCTGATTGGATTCCCCACGCTCCAAGCATTTATGTTTCTACTGTATAAATGCTAGTAGAAAACAACAAAACAACCTGAATACCTAAAATGGCTGCCACATACCAGTGAGGGACATTTTACATCAGCTGTGACTATTTAAATTCAGCTTCAAGTATAAGATTATGCTTCTTTTAAAATTAGAGCATTTACTTAGATTCCTATATGGTTCTAATGCTCGAGGATGTATGTAGACTGTTCACTATTACTTTGGTATGAAGTTGACTTTTAAGCAAAAATAATATGGAAAAGGTTTTTTGCTTTTGAGTTGTCATCTTAATTTATTTCAGTTATTCAAATACTAAAAATCACCACTGCATTTTCAGTCAGTAATTACAAATGCTTTCTCACAATGGACATGATCTGTATTGTGTTTTAAAAATGACTCAAACCAAGAATAATTTAAAAGTTCAAATTGTACTTGTGATCAAATGAGGCAGCTGTCAAAATATGTTTGTTTTAGTATGTAACAGTATCAACAATATCCCCTTTAAAGTGATAAACTTAGCAGGATTTTATCTCCAATATGGTTTTTTTAAAAAAATCTTTCCCAGGCTAAGAGTTTGCCTGTCACCTTTTATTCTTCTAGGTATTGTTGTGGCCAAATCATAATCCTGCTTAAGTAAGGGGATATATTATATTTTTAATATGTATATATATAATTATAACAAATACACCAACACAACCTGAACTCAAACAGCTCTAGTGGGCAGTGCTATAATTTAAGATCATAGCTCAAAAGAAAGTGGAATTTTTTTCTTACATTTAAGGGTTCAGTTTACCACTGAAATTGCTTTTCATTTAATTCAAGCAGCAACTGATAGCACAGAACACTTAAACAAAATTAAACAGAAATCTTTCACGTTATGAGAGGCACTTATGTGTGCTTTGTGTCTTTTTTTTTTTTTTTGTTAAATACAGTTTCCCTGAGGAAGAAAGGCAGCCCAGATACCGAGCAATTTCTTTGGTTCCCAATAATGTTACTACTCAGTGCTATTCTAGAGGGTTTTTATACAAATAACTTTCTCACCTATTCTGTGCCTATCTCTTATTTCAACTTTATTTCATGACTTTTGTTCAGAGTCTGCACCTCTCTGAAAAATCGAAAAATCTAACCAAAAAATGAATTAAAGCTTCAGGTTCAACTATCTCAGAACAATGATATTTTATGGTTTTGGTTTTTGTTTTGTATTTTTTTTTTTTATAAAGAATTACATCTCTGCAGTAAAATATTAGCCATAAAACAAGGAAACGTTCTGTGAAAACTAAAGAGGCAGATAAACATTTTGAAGCAAGCAATAATTGATTTAATTTTTCTGAATAGTACAGTTGGCTAAAATAAGCTGACCAGATTTGCGGTCTTAGCATCCTGGAAGATTTTTGTGGGTAGGGCAGCGGGGTTGTTGGGGCACAGCCAAGAAATGAAACAGGTTTTGTGGCCACTGGGCTACCTGCCCACCTTTCTGGTGTCTAATGGTGCAGATGTCAGACACAAAGGAAGTGAACTGGGGCTGGAGCACTGGCTGTCTGGGAGGAAGGGAAGGGGGTTGTGAAAACTGGAACGACTCAGCACCCGGACAATTTGCAACAGACAACAGGAAGGTCCATTAAAAAAAATGGGACTGGCCTGATGAATCTGGGGCATCTGGTTGCCTTAGGCTAAAAGTACTTTCAGTATTTTTTACTGCCACTATAAAGTAAACAATTGTTTAATTAGTAAAAATAAAAAAAGCTACTTACAGGACGAATGAATGAGGGACTTATTTTCTGCTTAAG